>NW_027040219.1:0-70000 GCF_034236695.1 Oncorhynchus nerka | reverse complement strand
CAACTCCTGCTGAGGTCTCCATCCAACTCCTGCTGAGATCTCCATCCAACTCCTGCTGAGGTCTCCATCCAACTCCTGCTGAGGTCTCCATCCAACTCCTGCTGAGGTCTCCATCCAACTCCTGCTGAGGTCTCCAGCCAATTCCTGCTGAGGCCTCCTGCCATCTCCTCCTGCCACCACCTCCTGCAGACTCCTCTACCCATCCACAGGAGACCTGGCAACGCAGCTGACAGCAAATCTAGTCCAACTCAAACCATCTCAAAAACAACACAAGTCAACAATCTCCAATCAGGACAAGTCATAAACTACCCCAATAATATCCACGTTGAAGTGCCCATGTCCAAAGACAGGACAGATCCTACTGTATCATGTAGGACAGCTGGTTGTTGGTAGAAGCTTTGTGATGTAGTCAATGGAAGTAAAACCATCCCAAATCTTCATTTATGGATCTTATTCATGCAAGGAAGTGACATAAATATTTGAGGAGATGTGGCCCCTTATGGCAAGGTCAAGTCATCCATGTAGAATGAGCAGTTAAACACTAGTTCGTCCTTCCACTTCAGTCTCAGTGTCACTGAACTTGACTACATTCCATCCCCTGACAGACTTAAAACATTTGGCACCTGACAAGAAAGAAGAGACCTGTATGTTAAACCTGTATTACCAGAAAACAAGAAAGAAGAAGAAAATGTATTGTTTTATTGTCACATCCACCGGATGGGTCAGTCATAGTAGTATGATAGATGTTGTTGTACAGGGTCAGTCATAGTAGTATGATAGGTGTTGTTTTACAGGGTCAGTCATAGTAGTATGATAGGTGTTGTTTTACAGGGTCAGTCATAGTAGTATGGTAGGTGTTGTTTTACAGGGTCAGTCATAGTAGTATGATAGGTGTTGTTTTACAGGGTCAGTCATAGTAGTATGATACAGGGTCAGTCATAGTAGTATGATAGGTGTTGTTTTACAGGGTCAGTCATAGTAGTATGATACAGGGTCAGTCATAGTAGTATGATAGGTGTTGTTTTACAGGGTCAGTCATAGTAGCATGATAGATGTTGTTTTACAGGGTCAGTCATAGTAGTATGATACAGGGTCAGTCATAGTAGTATGATAGGTGTTGTTTTACAGGGTCAGTCATAGTAGTATGATAGGTGTTGTTTTACAGGGTCAGTCATAGTAGCATGATAGATGTTGTTTTACAGGGTCAGTCATAGTAGTATGGTAGGTGTTGTTTTACAGGGTCAGTCATAGTAGTATGATAGGTGTTGTTTTACAGGGTCAGTCATAGTAGTATGGTAGGTGTTGTTTTACAGGGTCAGTCATAGTAGTATGATAGGTGTTGTTTTACAGGGTCAGTCATAGTAGCATGATAGATGTTGTTTTACAGGGTCAGTCATAGTAGTATGATACAGGGTCAGTCATAGTAGTATGATAGGTGTTGTTTTACAGGGTCAGTCATAGTAGTATGATACAGGGTCAGTCATAGTAGTATGGTAGGTGTTGTTTTACAGGGTCAGTCATAGTAGTATGGTAGGTGTTGTTTTACAGGGTCAGTCATAGTAGTATGGTAGGTGTTGTTTTACAGGGTCAGTCATAGTAGTATGATTGGTGTTGTTTTACAGGGTCAGTCATAGTAGTATGATAGGTGTTGTTTTACAGGGTCAGTCATAGTAGCATGATAGATGTTGTTTTACAGGGTCAGTCATAGTAGTATGATAGGTGTTGTTTTACAGGGTCAGTCATAGTAGTATGATAGGTGATGTTTTACAGGGTCAGTCATAGTAGCATGATAGATGTTGTTTTACAGGGTCAGTCATAGTAGTATGATAGATGTTGTTTTACAGGGTCAGTCATAGTAGTATGATAGGTGTTGTTTTACAGGGTCAGTCATAGTAGTATGATAGGTGTTGTTTTACAGGGTCAGTCATAGTAGTATGGTAGGTGTTGTTTTACAGGGTCAGTCATAGTAGTATGATAGATGTTGTTTTACAGGGTCAGTCATAGTAGTATGATAGATGTTGTTTTACAGGGTCAGTCATAGTAGTATGATAGGTGTTGTTTTACAGGGTCAGTCATAGTAGTATGATAGGTGTTGTTTTACAGGGTCAGTCATAGTAGTATGATACAGGGTAAGTCATAGTAGTATGATAGGTGTTGTTTTACAGGGTCAGTCATAGTAGCATGATAGATGTTGTTTTACAGGGTCAGTCATAGTAGTATGATACAGGGTCAGTCATAGTAGTATGGTAGGTGTTGTTTTACAGGGTCAGTCATAGTAGTATGGTAGGTGTTGTTTTACAGGGTCAGTCATAGTAGTATGATTGGTGTTGTTTTACAGGGTCAGTCATAGTAGTATGATAGGTGTTGTTTTACAGGGTCAGTCATAGTAGCATGATAGATGTTGTTTTACAGGGTCAGTCATAGTAGCATGATAGATGTTGTTTTACAGGGTCAGTCATAGTAGTATGATAGGTGTTGTTTTACAGGGTCAGTCATAGTAGTATGATAGGTGATGTTTTACAGGGTCAGTCATAGTAGCATGATAGATGTTGTTTTACAGGGTCAGTCATAGTAGTATGATAGGTGTTGTTTTACAGGGTCAGTCATAGTAGTATGATAGATGTTGTTTTACAGGGTCAGTCATAGTAGTATGATAGGTGTTGTTTTACAGGGTCAGTCATAGTAGTATGATAGGTGTTGTTTTACAGGGTCAGTCATAGTAGTATGATAGATGTTGTTTTACAGGGTCAGTCATAGTAGTATGATAGATGTTGTTTTACAGGGTCAGTCATAGTAGTATGATAGGTGTTGTTTTACAGGGTCAGTCATAGTAGTATGATAGGTGTTGTTTTACAGGGTCAGTCATAGTAATATGATAGATGTTGTTTTACAGGGTCAGTCATAGTAGTATGATAGGTGTTGTTTTACAGGGTCAGTCATAGTAGTATGATAGGTGTTGTTTTACAGGGTCAGTCATAGTAGCATGATAGATGTTGTTTTACAGGGTCAGTCATAGTAGTATGATAGGTGTTGTTTTACAGGGTCAGTCATAGTAGTATGATAGGTGTTGTTTTACAGGGTCAGTCATAGTAGTATGGTAGGTGTTGTTTTACAGGGTCAGTCATAGTAGTATGATAGGTGTTGTTTTACAGGGTCAGTCATAGTAGTATGATACAGGGTCAGTCATAGTAGTATGATAGGTGTTGTTTTACAGGGTCAGTCATAGTAGCATGATAGATGTTGTTTTACAGGGTCAGTCATAGTAGTATGATACAGGGTCAGTCATAGTAGTATGATAGGTGTTGTTTTACAGGGTCAGTCATAGTAGTATGATAGGTGTTGTTTTACAGGGTCAGTCATAGTAGCATGATAGATGTTGTTTTACAGGGTCAGTCATAGTAGTATGATAGGTGTTGTTTTACAGTGTCAGTCATAGTAGTATGATAGGTGTTGTTTTACAGGGTCAGTCATAGTAGTATGATACAGGGTCAGTCATAGTAGTATGATAGGTGTTGTTTTACAGGGTCAGTCATAGTAGTATGATAGATGTTGTTTTACAGGGTCAGTCATAGTAGTATGATAGGTGTTGTTTTACAGGGTCAGTCATAGTAGCATGATAGATGTTGTTTTACAGGGTCAGTCATAGTAGTATGATAGGTGTTGTTTTACAGGGTCAGTCATAGTAGCATGATAGATGTTGTTTTACAGGGTCAGTCATAGTAGCATGATAGATGTTGTTTTACAGGGTCAGTCATAGTAGTATGATAGATGTTGTTTTACAGGGTCAGTCATAGTAGTATGATAGGTGTTGTTTTACAGGGTCAGTCATAGTAGTATGATAGGTGTTGTTTTACAGGGTCAGTCATAGTAGTATGGTAGGTGTTGTTTTACAGGGTCAGTCATAGTAGTATGATAGATGTTGTTTTACAGGGTCAGTCATAGTAGTATGATAGGTGTTGTTTTACAGGGTCAGTCATAGTAGTATGATAGGTGTTGTTTCACAGGGTCAGTCATAGTAGTATGATAGGTGTTGTTTTACAGGGTCAGTCATAGTAGTATGATAGGTGTTGTTGTACAGGGTCAGTCATAGTAGTATGATAGGTGTTGTTTTACAGGGTCAGTCACAGTAGTATGATACAGGGTCAGTCATAGTAGTATGATAGGTGTTGTTGTACAGGGTCAGTCATAGTAGTATGATAGATGTTGTTTTACAGGGTCAGTCATAGTAGTATGATAGGTGTTGTTTTACAGGGTCAGTCATAGTAGTATGATAGGTGTTGTTTTACAGGGTCAGTCATAGTAATATGATAGATGTTGTTTTACAGGGTCAGTCATAGTAGCATGATAGATGTTGTTTTTTACAGAGTCAGTCATAGTAGCATGATAGATGTTGTTTTACAGGGTCAGTCATAGTAGTATGATACAGGGTCAGTCATAGTAGTATGGTAGGTGTTGTTTTACAGGGTCAGTCATAGTAGTATGATAGGTGTTGTTTTACAGGGTCAGTCATAGTAGTATGATAGATGTTGTTTTACAGGGTCAGTCCCAGTAGTATGATAGGTGTTGTTGTACAGGGTCATAGTAGTATGATAGATGTTGTTTTACAGGGTCAGTCATAGTAGTATGATAGGTGTTGTTTTACAGGGTCAGTCATAGTAGTATGATAGGTGTTGTTTTACAGGGTCAGTCATAGTAGTATGATAGATGTTGTTTTACAGGGTCAGTCATAGTAGTATGATAGGTGTTGTTTTACAGGGTCAGTCATAGTAGTATGATAGATGTTGTTTTACAGGGTCAGTCATAGTAGTATGATACAGGGTCAGTCATAGTAGTATGATAGATGTTGTTTTACAGGGTCAGTCATAGTAGTATGATAGGTGTTGTTTTACAGGGTCAGTCATAG
Organism: Oncorhynchus nerka; assembly: GCF_034236695.1. Lineage (NCBI taxonomy): Eukaryota > Metazoa > Chordata > Actinopteri > Salmoniformes > Salmonidae > Oncorhynchus > Oncorhynchus nerka. Next base: position 65,097 of record NW_027040219.1, on the reverse strand, counting down.
TAGCATGATAGATGTTGTTTTACAGGGTCAGTCATAGTAGTATGATACAGGGTCAGTCATAGTAGTATGGTAGGTGTTGTTTTACAGGGTCAGTCATAGTAGTATGATAGGTGTTGTTTTACAGGGTCAGTCATAGTAGTATGATAGGTGTGTTTTACAGGGTCAGTCATAGTAGTATGATAGATGTTGTTTTACAGGGTCAGTCATAGTAGTATGGTAGGTGTTGTTTTACAGGGTCAGTCATAGTAGTATGATAGGTGTTGTTTTACAGGGGTCAGTAGTAGTATGATAGGTGTTGTTTTACAGGGTCAGCAGTATGGTAGGTCCAGTGTAATGTGTTGTCAGTCCCAGTAGTATGATAGGTCCAGTGTAATGTGTTGTCAGTCCCAGCAGTATGGTAGGTCCAGTGTAATGTGTTGTTTTACAGGGTCAGTCCCAGCAGTATGGTAGGTCCAGTGTAATGTGTTGTCAGACCCAGTAGTATGGTAGGTCGAGTGTAATGTGTTGTTTTACAGGGTCAGACCCAGTAGTATGGTAGGTCCAGTGTAATGTGTTGTCAGTCCCAGCAGTATGGTAGGTCGAGTGTAATGTGTTGTTTTACAGGGTCAGTCATAGTAGTATGATACAGGGTCAGTCATAGTAGTATGATAGGTGTTGTTTTACAGGGTCAGTCATAGTAGTATGATAGGTGTTGTTTTACAGGGTCAGTCATAGTAGTATGGTAGGTGTTGTTTTACAGGGTCAGTCATAGTAGTATGATAGATGTTGTTTTACAGGGTCAGTCATAGTAGTATGATAGATGTTGTTTTACAGGGTCAGTCATAGTAGTATGATAGGTGTTGTTTTACAGGGTCAGTCATAGTAGTATGATAGGTGTTGTTTTACAGGGTCAGTCATAGTAGTATGATACAGGGTAAGTCATAGTAGTATGATAGGTGTTGTTTTACAGGGTCAGTCATAGTAGCATGATAGATGTTGTTTTACAGGGTCAGTCATAGTAGTATGATACAGGGTCAGTCATAGTAGTATGGTAGGTGTTGTTTTTACAGGGTCAGTCATAGTAGTATGGTAGGTGTTGTTTTACAGGGTCAGTCATAGTAGTATGATTGGTGTTGTTTTACAGGGTCAGTCATAGTAGTATGATAGGTGTTGTTTTACAGGGTCAGTCATAGTAGCATGATAGATGTTGTTTTACAGGGTCAGTCATAGTAGCATGATAGATGTTGTTTTACAGGGTCAGTCATAGTAGTATGATAGGTGTTGTTTTACAGGGTCAGTCATAGTAGTATGATAGGTGATGTTTACAGGGTCAGTCATAGTAGCATGATAGATGTTGTTTTACAGGGTCAGTCATAGTAGTATGATAGGTGTTGTTTTACAGGGTCAGTCATAGTAGTATGATAGATGTTGTTTTACAGGGTCAGTCATAGTAGTATGATAGGTGTTGTTTTACAGGGTCAGTCATAGTAGTATGATAGGTGTTGTTTTACAGGGTCAGTCATAGTAGTATGATAGATGTTGTTTTACAGGGTCAGTCATAGTAGTATGATAGATGTTGTTTTACAGGGTCAGTCATAGTAGTATGATAGGTGTTGTTTTACAGGGTCAGTCATAGTAGTATGATAGGTGTTGTTTTACAGGGTCAGTCATAGTAATATGATAGATGTTGTTTTACAGGGTCAGTCATAGTAGTATGATAGGTGTTGTTTTACAGGGTCAGTCATAGTAGTATGATAGGTGTTGTTTTACAGGGTCAGTCATAGTAGCATGATAGATGTTGTTTTACAGGGTCAGTCATAGTAGTATGATAGGTGTTGTTTTACAGGGTCAGTCATAGTAGTATGATAGGTGTTGTTTTACAGGGTCAGTCATAGTAGTATGGTAGGTGTTGTTTTACAGGGTCAGTCATAGTAGTATGATAGGTGTTGTTTTACAGGGTCAGTCATAGTAGTATGATACAGGGTCAGGCATAGTAGTATGATAGGTGTTGTTTTACAGGGTCAGTCATAGTAGCATGATAGATGTTGTTTTACAGGGTCAGTCATAGTAGTATGATACAGGGTCAGTCATAGTAGTATGATAGGTGTTGTTTTACAGGGTCAGTCATAGTAGTATGATAGGTGTTGTTTTACAGGGTCAGTCATAGTAGCATGATAGATGTTGTTTACAGGGTCAGTCATAGTAGTATGATAGGTGTTGTTTTACAGTGTCAGTCATAGTAGTATGATAGGTGTTGTTTTACAGGGTCAGTCATAGTAGTATGATACAGGGTCAGTCATAGTAGTATGATAGGTGTTGTTTTACAGGGTCAGTCATAGTAGTATGATAGATGTTGTTTTACAGGGTCAGTCATAGTAGTATGATAGGTGTTGTTTTACAGGGTCAGTCATAGTAGCATGATAGATGTTGTTTTACAGGGTCAGTCATAGTAGTATGATAGGTGTTGTTTTACAGGGTCAGTCATAGTAGCATGATAGATGTTGTTTTACAGGGTCAGTCATAGTAGCATGATAGGTGTTGTTTTACAGGGTCAGTCATAGTAGTATGATAGGTGTTGTTTTACAGGGTCAGTCATAGTAGTATGATAGGTGTTGTTTTACAGGGTCAGTCATAGTTTTACAGGGTCAGTCATAGTAGTATGGTAGGTGTTGTTTTACAGGGTCAGTCATGGTAGTATGATAGGTGTTGTTTTACAGGGTCAGTCATAGTAGTATGATAGGTGTTGTTTTACAGGGTCAGTCATAGTAGTATGATAGGTGTTGTTTTACAGGGTCAGTCATAGTAGTATGATAGGTGTTGTTTTACAGGGTCAGTCATAGTAGTATGATAGGTGTTGTTGTACAGGGTCAGTCATAGTAGTATGATAGGTGTTGTTTTACAGGGTCAGTCACAGTAGTATGATACAGGGTCAGTCATAGTAGTATGATAGGTGTTGTTGTACAGGGTCAGTCATAGTAGTATGATAGATGTTGTTTACAGGGTCAGTCATAGTAGTATGATAGGTGTTGTTTTACAGGGTCAGTCATAGTAGTATGATAGGTGTTGTTTTACAGGGTCAGTCATAGTAATATGATAGATGTTGTTTTACAGGGTCAGTCATAGTAGCATGATAGATGTTGTTTTACAGAGTCAGTCATAGTAGCATGATAGATGTTGTTTTACAGGGTCAGTCATAGTAGTATGATACAGGGTCAGTCATAGTAGTATGGTAGGTGTTGTTTTACAGGGTCAGTCATAGTAGTATGATAGGTGTTGTTTTACAGGGTCAGTCATAGTAGTATGATAGATGTTGTTTTACAGGGTCAGTCCCAGTAGTATGATAGGTGTTGTTGTACAGGGTCATAGTAGTATGATAGATGTTGTTTTACAGGGTCAGTCATAGTAGTATGATAGGTGTTGTTTTACAGGGTCAGTCATAGTAGTATGATAGGTGTTGTTTTACAGGGTCAGTCATAGTAGTATGATAGATGTTGTTTTACAGGGTCAGTCATAGTAGTATGATAGGTGTTGTTTTACAGGGTCAGTCATAGTAGTATGATAGATGTTGTTTTACAGGGTCAGTCATAGTAGTATGATACAGGGTCAGTCATAGTAGTATGATAGATGTTGTTTTACAGGGTCAGTCATAGTAGTATGATAGGTGTTGTTTTACAGGGTCAGTCATAGTAGCATGATAGATGTTGTTTTACAGGGTCAGTCATAGTAGTATGATACAGGGTCAGTCATAGTAGTATGGTAGGTGTTGTTTTACAGGGTCAGTCATAGTAGTATGATAGGTGTTGTTTTACAGGGTCAGTCATAGTAGTATGATAGGTGTTGTTTTACAGGGTCAGTCATAGTAGTATGATAGATGTTGTTTTACAGGGTCAGTCATAGTAGTATGGTAGGTGTTGTTTTACAGGGTCAGTCATAGTAGTATGATAGGTGTTGTTTTACAGGGTCAGTCATAGTAGTATGATAGGTGTTGTTTTACAGGGTCAGCAGTATGGTAGGTCCAGTGTAATGTGTTGTCAGTCCCAGTAGTATGATAGGTCCAGTGTAATGTGTTGTCAGTCCCAGCAGTATGGTAGGTCCAGTGTAATGTGTTGTTTTACAGGGTCAGTCCCAGCAGTATGGTAGGTCCAGTGTAATGTGTTGTCAGACCCAGTAGTATGGTAGGTCGAGTGTAATGTGTTGTTTTACAGGGTCAGACCCAGTAGTATGGTAGGTCCAGTGTAATGTGTTGTCAGTCCCAGCAGTATGGTAGGTCGAGTGTAATGTGTTGTTTTACAGGGTCAGTCATAGTAGTATGATACAGGGTCAGTCATAGTAGTATGGTAGGTGTTGTTTTACAGGGTCAGTCATAGTAGTATGATAGGTGTTGTTTTACAGGGTCAGTCATAGTAGTATGATAGATGTTGTTTTACAGGGTCAGTCCCAGTAGTATGATAGGTGTTGTTGTACAGGGTCATAGTAGTATGATAGATGTTGTTTTACAGGGTCAGTCATAGTAGTATGATAGGTGTTGTTTTACAGGGTCAGTCATAGTAGTATGATAGATGTTGTTTTACAGGGTCAGTCATAGTAGTATGATAGGTGTTGTTTTACAGGGTCAGTCATAGTAGTATGATAGATGTTGTTTTACAGGGTCAGTCATAGTAGTATGATACAGGGTCAATCATAGTAGTATGATAGATGTTGTTTTACAGGGTCAGTCATAGTAGTATGATAGGTGTTGTTTTACAGGGTCAGTCATAGTAGCATGATAGATGTTGTTTTACAGGGTCAGTCATAGTAGTATGATACAGGGTCAGTCATAGTAGTATGGTAGGTGTTGTTTTACAGGGTCAGTCATAGTAGTATGATAGGTGTTGTTTACAGGGTCAGTCATAGTAGTATGATAGGTGTTGTTTTACAGGGTCAGTCATAGTAGTATGATACAGGGTCAGTCATAGTAGTATGGTAGGTGTTGTTTTACAGGGTCAGTCATAGTAGTATGATAGGTGTTGTTTTACAGGGTCAGTCATAGTAGTATGATAGGTGTTGTTTTACAGGGTCAGCAGTATGGTAGGTCCAGTGTAATGTGTTGTCAGTCCCAGTAGTATGATAGGTCCAGTGTAATGTGTTGTCAGTCCCAGCAGTATGGTAGGTCCAGTGTAATGTGTTGTTTTACAGGGTCAGTCCCAGCAGTATGGTAGGTCCAGTGTAATGTGTTGTCAGACCCAGTAGTATGGTAGGTCGAGTGTAATGTGTTGTTTTACAGGGTCAGACCCAGTAGTATGGTAGGTCCAGTGTAATGTGTTGTCAGTCCCAGCAGTATGGTAGGTCGAGTGTAATGTGTTGTTTTACAGGGTCAGTCATAGTAGTATGATACAGGGTCAGTCATAGTAGTATGATAGGTGTTGTTTTACAGGGTCAGTCATAGTAGTATGATAGGTGTTGTTTTACAGGGTCAGTCATAGTAGTATGGTAGGTGTTGTTTTACAGGGTCAGTCATAGTAGTATGATAGATGTTGTTTTACAGGGTCAGTCATAGTAGTATGATAGATGTTGTTTTACAGGGTCAGTCATAGTAGTATGATAGGTGTTGTTTTACAGGGTCAGTCATAGTAGTATGATAGGTGTTGTTTTACAGGGTCAGTCATAGTAGTATGATACAGGGTAAGTCATAGTAGTATGATAGGTGTTGTTTTACAGGGTCAGTCATAGTAGCATGATAGATGTTGTTTTACAGGGTCAGTCATAGTAGTATGATACAGGGTCAGTCATAGTAGTATGGTAGGTGTTGTTTTACAGGGTCAGTCATAGTAGTATGGTAGGTGTTGTTTTACAGGGTCAGTCATAGTAGTATGATTGGTGTTGTTTTACAGGGTCAGTCATAGTAGTATGATAGGTGTTATTTTACAGGGTCAGTCATAGTAGCATGATAGATGTTGTTTTACAGGGTCAGTCATAGTAGCATGATAGATGTTGTTTTACAGGTCAGTCATAGTAGTATGATAGGTGTTGTTTTACAGGGTCAGTCATAGTAGTATGATAGGTGATGTTTTAGGGTCAGTCATAGTAGCATGATAGATGTTGTTTTACAGGGTCAGTCATAGTAGTATGATAGGTGTTGTTTTACAGGGTCAGTCATAGTAGTATGATAGATGTTGTTTTACAGGGTCAGTCATAGTAGTATGATAGGTGTTGTTTTACAGGGTCAGTCATAGTAGTATGATAGGTGTTGTTTTACAGGGTCAGTCATAGTAGTATGATAGATGTTGTTTTACAGGGTCAGTCATAGTAGTATGATAGATGTTGTTTTACAGGGTCAGTCATAGTAGTATGATAGGTGTTGTTTTACAGGGTCAGTCATAGTAGTATGATAGGTGTTGTTTTACAGGGTCAGTCATAGTAATATGATAGATGTTGTTTTACAGGGTCAGTCATAGTAGTATGATAGGTGTTGTTTTACAGGGTCAGTCATAGTAGTATGATAGGTGTTGTTTTACAGGGTCAGTCATAGTAGCATGATAGATGTTGTTTTACAGGGTCAGTCATAGTAGTATGATAGGTGTTGTTTTACAGGGTCAGTCATAGTAGTATGATAGGTGTTGTTTTACAGGGTCAGTCATAGTAGTATGGTAGGTGTTGTTTTACAGGGTCAGTCATAGTAGTATGATAGGTGTTGTTTTACAGGGTCAGTCATAGTAGTATGATACAGGGTCAGTCATAGTAGTATGATAGGTGTTGTTTTACAGGGTCAGTCATAGTAGCATGATAGATGTTGTTTTACAGGGTCAGTCATAGTAGTATGATACAGGGTCAGTCATAGTAGTATGATAGGTGTTGTTTTACAGGGTCAGTCATAGTAGTATGATAGGTGTTGTTTTACAGGGTCAGTCATAGTAGCATGATAGATGTTGTTTTACAGGGTCAGTCATAGTAGTATGATAGGTGTTGTTTTACAGTGTCAGTCATAGTAGTATGATAGGTGTTGTTTTACAGGGTCAGTCATAGTAGTATGATACAGGGTCAGTCATAGTAGTATGATAGGTGTTGTTTTACAGGGTCAGTCATAGTAGTATGATAGATGTTGTTTTACAGGGTCAGTCATAGTAGTATGATAGGTGTTGTTTTACAGGGTCAGTCATAGTAGCATGATAGATGTTGTTTTACAGGGTCAGTCATAGTAGTATGATAGGTGTTGTTTTACAGGGTCAGTCATAGTAGCATGATAGATGTTGTTTTACAGGGTCAGTCATAGTAGCATGATAGATGTTGTTTTACAGGGTCAGTCATAGTAGTATGATAGATGTTGTTTTACAGGGTCAGTCATAGTAGTATGATAGGTGTTGTTTTACAGGGTCAGTCATAGTAGTATGATAGGTGTTGTTTTACAGGGTCAGTCATAGTAGTATGGTAGGTGTTGTTTTACAGGGTCAGTCATAGTAGTATGATAGATGTTGTTTTACAGGGTCAGTCATAGTAGTATGATAGGTGTTGTTTTACAGGGTCAGTCATAGTAGTATGATAGGTGTTGTTTTACAGGGTCAGTCATAGTAGTATGATAGGTGTTGTTTTACAGGGTCAGTCATAGTAGTATGATAGGTGTTGTTGTACAGGGTCAGTCATAGTAGTATGATAGGTGTTGTTTTACAGGGTCAGTCACAGTAGTATGATACAGGGTCAGTCATAGTAGTATGATAGGTGTTGTTGTACAGGGTCAGTCATAGTAGTATGATAGATGTTGTTTTACAGGGTCAGTCATAGTAGTATGATAGGTGTTGTTTTACAGGGTCAGTCATAGTAGTATGATAGGTGTTGTTTTACAGGGTCAGTCATAGTAATATGATAGATGTTGTTTTACAGGGTCAGTCATAGTAGCATGATAGATGTTGTTTTACAGAGTCAGTCATAGTAGCATGATAGATGTTGTTTTACAGGGTCAGTCATAGTAGTATGATACAGGGTCAGTCATAGTAGTATGGTAGGTGTTGTTTTACAGGGTCAGTCATAGTAGTATGATAGGTGTTGTTTTACAGGGTCAGTCATAGTAGTATGATAGATGTTGTTTTACAGGGTCAGTCCCAGTAGTATGATAGGTGTTGTTGTACAGGGTCATAGTAGTATGATAGATGTTGTTTTACAGGGTCAGTCATAGTAGTATGATAGGTGTTGTTTTACAGGGTCAGTCATAGTAGTATGATAGGTGTTGTTTTACAGGGTCAGTCATAGTAGTATGATAGATGTTGTTTTACAGGGTCAGTCATAGTAGTATGATAGGTGTTGTTTTACAGGGTCAGTCATAGTAGTATGATAGATGTTGTTTTACAGGGTCAGTCATAGTAGTATGATACAGGGTCAGTCATAGTAGTATGATAGATGTTGTTTTACAGGGTCAGTCATAGTAGTATGATAGGTGTTGTTTTACAGGGTCAGTCATAGTAGCATGATAGATGTTGTTTTACAGGGTCAGTCATAGTAGTATGATACAGGGTCAGTCATAGTAGTATGGTAGGTGTTGTTTTACAGGGTCAGTCATAGTAGTATGATAGGTGTTGTTTTACAGGGTCAGTCATAGTAGTATGGTAGGTGTTGTTTACAGGGTCAGTCATAGTAGTATGATAGGTGTTGTTTTACAGGGTCAGTCATAGTAGTATGATAGGTGTTGTTTTACAGGGTCAGCAGTATGGTAGGTCCAGTGTAATGTGTTGTCAGTCCCAGTAGTATGATAGGTCCAGTGTAATGTGTTGTCAGTCCCAGCAGTATGGTAGGTCCAGTGTAATGTGTTGTTTTACAGGGTCAGTCCCAGCAGTATGGTAGGTCCAGTGTAATGTGTTGTCAGACCCAGTAGTATGGTAGGTCGAGTGTAATGTGTTGTTTTACAGGGTCAGACCCAGTAGTATGGTAGGTCCAGTGTAATGTGTTGTCAGTCCCAGCAGTATGGTAGGTCGAGTGTAATGTGTTGTTTTACAGGGTCAGTCATAGTAGTATGATACAGGGTCAGTCATAGTAGTATGGTAGGTGTTGTTTTACAGGGTCAGTCATAGTAGTATGATAGGTGTTGTTTTACAGGGTCAGTCATAGTAGTATGATAGATGTTGTTTTACAGGGTCAGTCCCAGTAGTATGATAGGTGTTGTTGTACAGGGTCATAGTAGTATGATAGATGTTGTTTTACAGGGTCAGTCATAGTAGTATGATAGGTGTTGTTTTACAGGGTCAGTCATAGTAGTATGATAGATGTTGTTTTACAGGGTCAGTCATAGTAGTATGATAGGTGTTGTTTTACAGGGTCAGTCATAGTAGTATGATAGATGTTGTTTTACAGGGTCAGTCATAGTAGTATGATACAGGGTCAGTCATAGTAGTATGATAGATGTTGTTTTACAGGGTCAGTCATAGTAGTATGATAGGTGTTGTTTTACAGGGTCAGTCATAGTAGCATGATAGATGTTGTTTTACAGGGTCAGTCATAGTAGTATGATACAGGGTCAGTCATAGTAGTATGGTAGGTGTTGTTTTACAGGGTCAGTCATAGTAGTATGATAGGTGTTGTTTTACAGGGTCAGTCATAGTAGTATGATAGGTGTTGTTTTACAGGGTCAGTCATAGTAGTATGATAGATGTTGTTTTACAGGGTCAGTCATAGTAGTATGGTAGGTGTTGTTTTACAGGGTCAGTCATAGTAGTATGATAGGTGTTGTTTTACAGGGTCAGTCATAGTAGTATGATAGGTGTTGTTTTACAGGGTCAGCAGTATGGTAGGTCCAGTGTAATGTGTTGTCAGTCCCAGTAGTATGATAGGTCCAGTGTAATGTGTTGTCAGTCCCAGCAGTATGGTAGGTCCAGTGTAATGTGTTGTTTTACAGGGTCAGTCCCAGCAGTATGGTAGGTCCAGTGTAATGTGTTGTCAGACCCAGTAGTATGGTAGGTCGAGTGTAATGTGTTGTTTTACAGGGTCAGACCCAGTAGTATGGTAGGTCCAGTGTAATGTGTTGTCAGTCCCAGCAGTATGGTAGGTCGAGTGTAATGTGTTGTTTTACAGGGTCAGTCATAGTAGTATGATACAGGGTCAGTCATAGTAGTATGATAGGTGTTGTTTTACAGGGTCAGTCATAGTAGTATGATAGGTGTTGTTTTACAGGGTCAGTCATAGTAGTATGGTAGGTGTTGTTTTACAGGGTCAGTCATAGTAGTATGATAGATGTTGTTTTACAGGGTCAGTCATAGTAGTATGATAGATGTTGTTTTACAGGGTCAGTCATAGTAGTATGATAGGTGTTGTTTTACAGGGTCAGTCATAGTAGTATGATAGGTGTTGTTTTACAGGGTCAGTCATAGTAGTATGATACAGGGTAAGTCATAGTAGTATGATAGGTGTTGTTTTACAGGGTCAGTCATAGTAGCATGATAGATGTTGTTTTACAGGGTCAGTCATAGTAGTATGATACAGGGTCAGTCATAGTAGTATGGTAGGTGTTGTTTTACAGGGTCAGTCATAGTAGTATGGTAGGTGTTGTTTTACAGGGTCAGTCATAGTAGTATGATTGGTGTTGTTTTACAGGGTCAGTCATAGTAGTATGATAGGTGTTGTTTTACAGGGTCAGTCATAGTAGCATGATAGATGTTGTTTTACAGGGTCAGTCATAGTAGCATGATAGATGTTGTTTTACAGGGTCAGTCATAGTAGTATGATAGGTGTTGTTTTACAGGGTCAGTCATAGTAGTATGATAGATGTTGTTTTACAGGGTCAGTCATAGTAGTATGATAGGTGTTGTTTTACAGGGTCAGTCATAGTAGTATGATAGGTGTTGTTTTACAGGGTCAGTCATAGTAGTATGATAGATGTTGTTTTACAGGGTCAGTCATAGTAGTATGATAGATGTTGTTTTACAGGGTCAGTCATAGTAGTATGATAGGTGTTGTTTTACAGGGTCAGTCATAGTAGTATGATAGGTGTTGTTTTACAGGGTCAGTCATAGTAATATGATAGATGTTGTTTTACAGGGTCAGTCATAGTAGTATGATAGGTGTTGTTTTACAGGGTCAGTCATAGTAGTATGATAGGTGTTGTTTTACAGGGTCAGTCATAGTAGCATGATAGATGTTGTTTTACAGGGTCAGTCATAGTAGTATGATAGGTGTTGTTTTACAGGGTCAGTCATAGTAGTATGATAGGTGTTGTTTTACAGGGTCAGTCATAGTAGTATGGTAGGTGTTGTTTTACAGGGTCAGTCATAGTAGTATGATAGGTGTTGTTTTACAGGGTCAGTCATAGTAGTATGATACAGGGTCAGTCATAGTAGTATGATAGGTGTTGTTTTACAGGGTCAGTCATAGTAGCATGATAGATGTTGTTTTACAGGGTCAGTCATAGTAGTATGATACAGGGTCAGTCATAGTAGTATGATAGGTGTTGTTTTACAGGGTCAGTCATAGTAGTATGATAGGTGTTGTTTTACAGGGTCAGTCATAGTAGCATGATAGATGTTGTTTTACAGGGTCAGTCATAGTAGTATGATAGGTGTTGTTTTACAGTGTCAGTCATAGTAGTATGATAGGTGTTGTTTTACAGGGTCAGTCATAGTAGTATGATACAGGGTCAGTCATAGTAGTATGATAGGTGTTGTTTTACAGGGTCAGTCATAGTAGTATGATAGATGTTGTTTTACAGGGTCAGTCATAGTAGTATGATAGGTGTTGTTTTACAGGGTCAGTCATAGTAGCATGATAGATGTTGTTTTACAGGGTCAGTCATAGTAGTATGATAGGTGTTGTTTTACAGGGTCAGTCATAGTAGCATGATAGATGTTGTTTTACAGGGTCAGTCATAGTAGCATGATAGATGTTGTTTTACAGGGTCAGTCATAGTAGTATGATAGATGTTGTTTTACAGGGTCAGTCATAGTAGTATGATAGGTGTTGTTTTACAGGGTCAGTCATAGTAGTATGATAGGTGTTGTTTTACAGGGTCAGTCATAGTAGTATGGTAGGTGTTGTTTTACAGGGTCAGTCATAGTAGTATGATAGATGTTGTTTTACAGGGTCAGTCATAGTAGTATGATAGGTGTTGTTTTACAGGGTCAGTCATAGTAGTATGATAGGTGTTGTTTTACAGGGTCAGTCATAGTAGTATGATAGGTGTTGTTTTACAGGGTCAGTCATAGTAGTATGATAGGTGTTGTTGTACAGGGTCAGTCATAGTAGTATGATAGGTGTTGTTTTACAGGGTCAGTCACAGTAGTATGATACAGGGTCAGTCATAGTAGTATGATAGGTGTTGTTGTACAGGGTCAGTCATAGTAGTATGATAGATGTTGTTTACAGGGTCAGTCATAGTAGTATGATAGGTGTTGTTTTACAGGGTCAGTCATAGTAGTATGATAGGTGTTGTTTTACAGGGTCAGTCATAGTAATATGATAGATGTTGTTTTACAGGGTCAGTCATAGTAGCATGATAGATGTTGTTTTACAGAGTCAGTCATAGTAGCATGATAGATGTTGTTTTACAGGGTCAGTCATAGTAGTATGATACAGGGTCAGTCATAGTAGTATGGTAGGTGTTGTTTTACAGGGTCAGTCATAGTAGTATGATAGGTGTTGTTTTACAGGGTCAGTCATAGTAGTATGATAGATGTTGTTTTACAGGGTCAGTCCCAGTAGTATGATAGGTGTTGTTGTACAGGGTCATAGTAGTATGATAGATGTTGTTTTACAGGGTCAGTCATAGTAGTATGATAGGTGTTGTTTTACAGGGTCAGTCATAGTAGTATGATAGGTGTTGTTTTACAGGGTCAGTCATAGTAGTATGATAGATGTTGTTTTACAGGGTCAGTCATAGTAGTATGATAGGTGTTGTTTTACAGGGTCAGTCATAGTAGTATGATAGATGTTGTTTTACAGGGTCAGTCATAGTAGTATGATACAGGGTCAGTCATAGTAGTATGATAGATGTTGTTTTACAGGGTCAGTCATAGTAGTATGATAGGTGTTGTTTTACAGGGTCAGTCATAGTAGCATGATAGATGTTGTTTTACAGGGTCAGTCATAGTAGTATGATACAGGGTCAGTCATAGTAGTATGGTAGGTGTTGTTTTACAGGGTCAGTCATAGTAGTATGATAGGTGTTGTTTTACAGGGTCAGTCATAGTAGTATGATAGGTGTTGTTTTACAGGGTCAGTCATAGTAGTATGATAGATGTTGTTTTACAGGGTCAGTCATAGTAGTATGGTAGGTGTTGTTTTACAGGGTCAGTCATAGTAGTATGATAGGTGTTGTTTTACAGGGTCAGTCATAGTAGTATGATAGGTGTTGTTTTACAGGGTCAGCAGTATGGTAGGTCCAGTGTAATGTGTTGTCAGTCCCAGTAGTATGATAGGTCCAGTGTAATGTGTTGTCAGTCCCAGCAGTATGGTAGGTCCAGTGTAATGTGTTGTTTTACAGGGTCAGTCCCAGCAGTATGGTAGGTCCAGTGTAATGTGTTGTCAGACCCAGTAGTATGGTAGGTCGAGTGTAATGTGTTGTTTTACAGGGTCAGACCCAGTAGTATGGTAGGTCCAGTGTAATGTGTTGTCAGTCCCAGCAGTATGGTAGGTCGAGTGTAATGTGTTGTTTTACAGGGTCAGTCATAGTAGTATGATACAGGGTCAGTCATAGTAGTATGGTAGGTGTTGTTTTACAGGGTCAGTCATAGTAGTATGATAGGTGTTGTTTTACAGGGTCAGTCATAGTAGTATGATAGATGTTGTTTTACAGGGTCAGTCCCAGTAGTATGATAGGTGTTGTTGTACAGGGTCATAGTAGTATGATAGATGTTGTTTTACAGGGTCAGTCATAGTAGTATGATAGGTGTTGTTTTACAGGGTCAGTCATAGTAGTATGATACAGGGTCAGTCCCAGTAGTATGATAGGTGTTGTTGTACAGGGTCAGTCATAGTAGTATGATAGGTGTTGTTTTACAGGGTCAGTCATAGTAGTATGATAGGTGTTGTTTTACAGGGTCAGTCATAGTAGTATGATAGGTGTTGTTTTACAGGGTCAGTCATAGTAGTATGATAGATGTTGTTTTACAGGGTCAGTCATAGTAGTATGATAGGTGTTGTTTTACAGGGTCAGTCATAGTAGTATGATAGATGTTGTTTTACAGGGTCAGTCATAGTAGTATGATACAGGGTCAGTCATAGTAGTATGATATATGTTGTTTTACAGGGTCAGTCATAGTAGTATGATAGGTGTTGTTTTACAGGGTCAGTCATAGTAGCATGATAGATGTTGTTTTACAGGGTCAGTCATAGTAGTATGATACAGGGTCAGTCATAGTAGTATGGTAGGTGTTGTTTTACAGGGTCAGTCCCAGCAGTATGGTAGGTCCAGTGTAATGTGTTGTCAGACCCAGTAGTATGGTAGGTCGAGTGTAATGTGTTGTTTTACAGGGTCAGACCCAGTAGTATGGTAGGTCCAGTGTAATGTGTTGTCAGTCCCAGCAGTATGGTAGGTCGAGTGTAATGTGTTGTTTTACAGGGTCAGTCATAGTAGTATGATACAGGGTCAGTCATAGTAGTATGGTAGGTGTTGTTTTACAGGGTCAGTCATAGTAGTATGATAGGTGTTGTTTTACAGGGTCAGTCATAGTAGTATGATAGATGTTGTTTTACAGGGTCAGTCCCAGTAGTATGATAGGTGTTGTTGTACAGGGTCATAGTAGTATGATAGATGTTGTTTTACAGGGTCAGTCATAGTAGTATGATAGGTGTTGTTTTACAGGGTCAGTCATAGTAGTATGATAGGTGTTGTTTTACAGGGTCAGTCATAGTAGCATGATAGATGTTGTTTTACAGGGTCAGTCATAGTAGTATGATACAGGGTCAGTCATAGTAGTATGGTAGGTGTTGTTTTACAGGGTCAGTCCCAGTAGTATGATAGGTGTTGTTGTACAGGGTCATAGTAGTATGATAGATGTTGTTTTACAGGGTCAGTCATAGTAGTATGATAGGTGTTGTTTTACAGGGTCAGTCATAGTAGTATGATAGATGTTGTTTTACAGGGTCAGTCATAGTAGTATGATAGGTGTTGTTTTACAGGGTCAGCAGTATGGTAGGTCCAGTGTAATGTGTTGTCAGTCCCAGTAGTATGATAGGTCCAGTGTAATGTGTTGTCAGTCCCAGCAGTATGGTAGGTCCAGTGTAATGTGTTGTTTTACAGGGTCAGTCCCAGCAGTATGGTAGGTCCAGTGTAATGTGTTGTCAGACCCAGTAGTATGGTAGGTCGAGTGTAATGTGTTGTTTTACAGGGTCAGACCCAGTAGTATGGTAGGTCCAGTGTAATGTGTTGTCAGTCCCAGCAGTATGGTAGGTCGAGTGTAATGTGTTGTTTTACAGGGTCAGTCCCAGCAGTATGGTAGGTCCAGTGTAATGTGTTGTTTTACAGGGTTAGTCCCAGTAGTATGGTAGGTCCAGTGTAATGTGTTGTTTTACAGGGTCAGTCATAGTAGCATGATAGATGTTGTTTTACAGGGTCAGTCATAGTAGTATGATACAGGGTCAGTCATAGTAGTATGGTAGGTGTTGTTTTACAGGGTCAGTCATAGTAGTATGGTAGGTGTTGTTTTACAGGGTCAGTCATAGTAGTATGATAGATGTTGTTTTACAGGGTCAGTCATAGTAGCATGATAGATGTTGTTTTACAGGGTCAGTCATAGTAGTATGATACAGGGTCAGTCATAGTAGTATGTTAGGTGTTGTTTTACAGGGTCAGTCATAGTAGTATGATAGGTGTTGTTTTACAGGGTCAGTCATAGTAGCATGATAGATGTTGTTTTACAGGGTCAGTCATAGTAGTATGATACAGGGTCAGTCATAGTAGTATGTTAGGTGTTGTTTTACAGGGTCAGTCATAGTAGTATGATAGGTGTTGTTTTACAGGGTCAGTCATAGTAGCATGATAGATGTTGTTTTACAGGGTCAGTCATAGTAGTATGATACAGGGTCAGTCATAGTAGTATGGTAGGTGTTGTTTTACAGGGTCAGTCATAGTAGTATGATAGGTGTTGTTTTACAGGGTCAGTCATAGTAATATGATAGGTGTTGTTTTACAGGGTCAGTCATAGTAGTATGATAGATGTTGTTTTACAGGGTCAGTCATAGTAGTATGGTAGGTGTTGTTTTACAGGGTCAGTCATAGTAGTATGATAGGTGCTGTGTAATGTGTTGTTTTACAGGGTCAGTCATAGTAGTGTGATAGGTGTTGTTTACAGGGTCAGTCATAGTAGTATGATAGGTGTTGTTTTACAGGGTCAGTCATAGTAGTGTGATAGGTGTTGTTTTACAGGGTCAGTCATAGTAGTATGATAGGTGTTGTTGTATAGGGTCATAGTAGTATGATAGGTGTTGTTTTACAGGGTCAGTCATAGTAGTATGGTAGGTGTTGTTTTACAGGGTCAGTCATAGTAGTGTGGTAGGTGCTGTTTTACAGGGTCAGTCATAGTAGTATGATAGGTGTTGTTTTACAGGGTCAGTCATAGTAGTGTGATAGGTGCTGTTTTACAGGGTCAGTCATAGTAGTATGATAGGTGTTGTTTTACAGGGTCAGTCATAGTAGTATGATAGGTGTTGTTTTACAGGGTCAGTCATAGTAGTATGATAGGTGTTGTTTTACAGGGTCAGTCATAGTAGTGTGATAGGTGCTGTTTTACAGGGTCAGTCATAGTAGTATGATAGGTGTTGTTTTACAGGGTCAGTCATAGTAGTATGATAGGTGTTGTTTTACAGGGTCAGTTATAGTAGTATGATAGGTGTTGTTTTACAGGGTCAGTCCCAGTAGTATGATAGGTGTTGTTTTACATGGTCAGTCATAGTAGTGTGGATAGGTGTTGTTTTACAGGGTCAGTCATAGTAGTATGATAGGGGTTGTTTTACAGGGTCAGTCATAGTAGTGTGATAGGTGTTGTTTTACAGGGTCAGTCATAGTAGTATGATAGGTGTTGTTGTACAGGGTCAGTCATAGTAATATGATAGGTGTTGTTTTACAGGGTCAGTCATAGTAGTATGATACAGGGTCAGTCATAGTAGTATGATAGGTGTTGTTTTACAGGGTCAGTCATAGTAGTATGATAGGTGTTGTTTTACAGGGTCAGTCATAGTAGTATGATAGGTGTTTTACAGGGTCAGTCATAGTAATATGATAGGTGTTGTTTTACAGGGTCAGTCATAGTAGTATGGTAGGTCCAGTGTAATGTGTTGTCAGTCATAGTAGTATGGTAGGTCCAGTGTAATGTGTTGTCAGTCCCAGTAGTATGATAGGTCCAGTGTAATGTGTTGTCAGTCCCAGTAGTATGATAGGTCCAGTGTAATGTGTTGTCAGACCCAGTAGTATGGTAGGTCCAGTGTAATGTGTTGTTTTACAGGGTCAGTCCCAGCAGTATGGTAGGTCCAGTGTAATGTGTTGTCAGTCCCAGTAGTTTGGTAGGTCCAGTGTAATGTGTTGTTTTACAGGGTCAGACCCAGTAGTATGGTAGGTCCAGTGTAATGTGTTGTTTTACAGGGTCAGTCCCAGTAGTATGGTAGGTCCAGTGTAATGTGTTGTCAGTCCCAGCAGTATGGTAGGTCCAGTGTAATGTGTTGTTTTACAGGGTCAGTCCCAGCAGTATGGTAGGTCCAGTGTAATGTGTTGTTTTACAGGGTCAGTCCCAGCAGTATGGTAGGTCCAGTGTAATGTGTTGTTTTACAGGGTCAGTCCCAGTAGTATGGTAGGTCCAGTGTAATGTGTTGTTTTACAGGGTCAGTCCCAGTAGTATGGTAGGTCCAGTGTAATGTGTTGTTTTACAGGGTCAGTCCCAGTAGTATGGTAGGTCCAGTGTAATGTGTTGTTTTACAGGGTCAGTCCCAGCAGTATGGTAGGTCCAGTGTAATGTGTTGTTAATGTAGAGGTAGATGGTAGATGGTTATTAATGTAGATGTAGATGGTTATTAATGTAGAGGTAGATGGTTATTAATGTAGAGGTAGATGGTAGATGGTTATTAATGTAGAGGTAGATGGTTATTAATGTAGATGGTAGATGGTTATTAATGTAGAGGTAGATGATTATTAATGTAGATGGTAGATGGTTATTAATGTAGAGGTAGATGGTAGATGGTTATTAATGTAGAGGTAGATGGTTATTAATGTAGATGGTAGATGGTTATTAATGTAGATGGTAGATGGTTATTAATGTAGAGGTAGATGGTAGATGGTTATTAATGTAGAGGTAGATGGTAGATGGTTATTAATGTAGAGGTAGATGGTTATTAATGTAGATGGTAGATGGTAGATGGTTATTAATGTAGATGGTAGATGGTTATTAATGTAGATGGTAGATGGTTATTAATGTAGATGGTAGATGGTAGATGGTTATTAATGTAGAGGTAGATGGTAGATGGTTATTAATGTAGATGGTAGATGGTTATTAATGTAGATGGTAGATGGTTATTAATGTAGAGGTAGATGGTTATTAATGTAGATGGTAGATGGTTATTAATGTAGATGGTAGATGGTTATTAATGTAGATGGTAGATGGTTATTAATGTAGAGGTAGATGGTTATTAATGTAGAGGTAGATGGTTATTAATGTAGAGGTAGATGGTTATTAATGTAGATGTAGATGGTAGATGGCTATTAATGTAGAGGTAGATGGTTATTAATGTAGATGGTAGATGGTTATTAATGTAGAGGTAGATGGTTATTAATGTAGAGGTAGATGGTTATTAATGTAGAGGTAGATGGTTATTAATGTAGAGGTAGATGGTTATTAATGTAGATGGTAGATGGTTATTAATGTAGATGGTAGATGGTTATTAATGTAGATGGTAGATGGTTATTAATGTAGAGGTAGATGGTTATTAATGTAGATGGTAGATGGTTATTAATGTAGATGGTAGATGGTTATTAATGTAGATGGTAGATGGTTATTAATGTAGATGGTAGATGGTTATTAATGTAGATGGTTATTAATGTAGATGGTAGATGGTTATTAATGTAGAGGTAGATGGTTATTAATGTAGATGGTAGATGGTTATTAATGTAGAGGTAGCTGGTTATTAATGTAGAGGTAGATGGTAGATGGTTATTAATGTAGATGGTAGATGGTTATTAATGTAGAGGTAGATGGTTATTAATGTAGATGGTAGATGGTTATTAATGTAGAGGTAGATGGTTATTAATGTAGAGGTAGATGGTTATTAATGTAGAGGTAGATGGTTATTAATGTAGATGGTAGATGGTTATTAATGTAGAGGTAGATGGTTATTAATGTAGAGGTAGATGGTTATTAATGTAGAGGTAGATGGTTATTAATGTAGAGGTAGATGGTTATTAATGTAGAGGTAGATGGTAGATGGTTATTAATGTAGAGGTAGATGGTTATTAATGTAGAGGTAGATGGTTATTAATGTAGAGGTAGATGGTTATTAATGTAGAGGTAGATGGTTATTAATGTAGAGGTAGATGGTTATTAATGTAGAGGTAGATGGTTATTAATGTAGAGGTAGATGGTAGATGGTTATTAATGTAGAGGTAGATGGTTATTAATGTAGAGGTAGATGGTTATTAATGTAGAGGTAGATGGTAGATGGTTATTAATGTAGAGGTAGATGGTTATTAATGTAGAGGTAGATGGTAGATGGTTATTAATGTAGAGGTAGATGGTTATTAATGTAGAGGTAGATGGTTATTAATGTAGAGGTAGATGGTTATTAATGTAGAGGTAGATGGTTATTAATGTAGAGTTAGATGGTTATTAATGTAGAGGTAGATGGTTATTAATGTAGAGGTAGATGGTTATTAATGTAGAGGTAGATGGTAGATGGTTAATGTAGAGGTAGATGGTAGATGGTTATTAATGTAGAGGTAGATGGTAGATGGTTATTAATGTAGATGGTAGATGGTTATTAATGTAGAGGTAGATGGTTATTAATGTAGATGGTAGATGGTTATTAATGTAGAGGTAGATGGTTATTAATGTAGAGGTAGATGGTAGATGGTTATTAATGTAGAGGTAGATGGTTATTAATGTAGATGGTAGATGGTTATTAATGTAGAGGTAGATGGTTATTAATGTAGAGGTAGATGGTAGATGGTTATTAATGTAGAGGTAGATGGTTATTAATGTAGAGGTAGATGGTTATTAATGTAGATGGTAGATGGTTATTAATGTAGAGGTAGATGGTTATTAATGTAGAGGTAGATGGTAGATGGTTATTAATGTAGAGGTAGATGGTTATTAATGTAGAGGTACATGGTTATTAATGTAGAGGTAGATGGTTATTAATGTAGAGGTAGATGGTTATTAATGTAGAGGTAGATGGTAGATGGTTATTAATGTAGATGGTAGATGGTTATTAATGTAGATGGTAGATGGTTATTAATGTAGAGGTAGATGGTTATTAATGTAGAGGTAGATGGTTATTAATGTAGATGGTAGATGGTTATTAATGTAGATGGTAGATGGTTATTAATGTAGAGGTAGATGGTTATTAATGTAGAGTTACATGGTTATTAAGGTAGAGTGAGATGGTATATGGTTATTAATGTAGTTAGATGGTAGATTGTAAGTTACTTTAGTAGGGTATTTGTTTATTTATTTCCCTTTTTTCAAGCAAAGTATAAGGGAGTTTTACTCCTGTCTAGTACTTTACGGAAATACAACATTTATTGGATCTCAACCATTGTTAACCTCATTGAAGAACCTTGGAGACAGTAGGCTGGGCAGGTAACAGGTTGGCTAAATTAGAGACATTCCTGGGTTTGGTTATAGACAAACAGTTGTTGCCTGAATAGTTTATACTCTGAATATTTTGATTTTTAAGGTCTTTACATCCATGTTCTGTTTGTTCTTTCCAGAACAAAGTTTCCTGGCCAATTTGTCCTAATATTGTAACTAAAAGCCTGTTAGAGAGGTGAATACCAGAACATCCTGTCTGTCTCCTCTCTGTCCCATCCACCAGTTAGAGAGGTGAATACCAGAACATCCTGTCTGTCTCCTCTCTGTCCCATCCACCAGTTAGAGAGGTGAATACCAGAACATCCTGTCTGTCTCCTCTCTGTCCCATCCACCAGTTAGAGAGGTGAATACCAGAACATCCTGTCTGTCTCCTCTCTGTCCCATCCACCAGTTAGAGAGGTGAATACCAGAACATCCTGTCTGTCTCCTCTCTGTCCCATCCACCAGTTAGAGAGGTGAATACCAGAACATCCTGTCTGTCTCCTCTCTGTCCCATCCACCAGTTAGAGAGGTGAATACCAGAACATCCTGTCTGTCTCCTCTCTGTCCCATCCATCACCTCGGCTTCTGCTTCACAATCTCCGTTGAATATTACTCTATTTATGCCTCACTTTGAAAGAGAGAAAAACACACCAAATCAACTAATCTATTCCCAAGAAATGTATCAAAATTAGGGGTAGTGCTTGGATAATAATTTTCTATTTAAGTGTTGCTCTATTTATCATTAATTTGAAGCAATATATGGGTCTCCGCGGTGCTGTGGAATGAAGTAGCTTTGGTGTGTGAGTACTAATCTGTCCCAGAGGTTTAGGAGGAGATCCAGATCAGTAGTGTGAATAGAAAACTGCCTGAAGGGCTCAGAACACAGAGGAGATAACAGAAAGATTAAGCTGTTGCTGCTCTCTGAGGTTTCTCTGTGGTTCCTGCAGGCGCCCTATATTCACCTCATCTGGTTTATAGGCTTTAAGAGTCTCTAACCCTATAGGGTTCTTAACCCAACCTAACCCTAGCCCTATATTCACCTCATCTGGTTTATAGGCTTCTTAAGAGTCTCTAACCCTATAGGGTTCTTAACCCAACCTAACCCTAGCCCTATATTCACCTCATCTGGTTTATAGGCTTCTTAAGAGTCTCTAACCCTATAGGGTTCTTAACCCAACCTAACCCTAGCCCTATATTCACCTCATCTGGTTTATAGGCTTCTTAAGAGTCTCTAACCCTATAGGGTTCTTAACCCAACCTAACCCTAGCCCTATATTCACCTCATCTGGTTTATAGGCTTCTTAAGAGTCTCTAACCCTATAGGGTTCTTAACCCAACCTAACCCTAGCCTCGTCGAGAACCACACTTCCCTAAAACGGGTAAGCCTGTCGAAGTTCATGAAATAAATATTGCTAAATAGGGGTATAGACCGGATGGATGTAAATCAGTGACTCCTTGCAACACGTCAAACCAGCGAAATGCCTTGCTTGGGCGGAGCTTGGGCGGAGCTTGGGCGGAGCTTGGGTGGAGCTACAGTAGTGCTCACTAGGTACAACCCTGGGAAATTGCTCATTAAAACCCTATACATTTGGTGTATAGAGTACAAAACAGAATAACATTTTTCTTCCAGAGTTTCTTCCGTGTTCTGCTAACTAACTAGCAAAAACGGGCATGTAGGGGGAGGGTTCTAGGAAGTGTAACATCCAATCGAAATCTTGCCGCTGGTAGACGCCGGACTGTTACAACATTACAACATTCTACAGACCTCCATGGGAGGCGTGACAGTGCCGTGATATTGGAAGTATGTCAACATAACAGACCGTAAACCTTTAGGCTTCTAAACAGACTCTAACCCTATAGGCTACTAAAGACACTCTAACCCTGGCTCTAACCCTATATGCTTCTTAATAAAAAGTACCGAACCCAAAAGGATTCTTAACAGACTCTAATTCTGTTGGCTTCTAAACAGATTCTAACCCTATAGGCTTCTAAACAGACTCTAACCCTATAGGCTTCTAAACAGACTCTAACCCTATAGGCTTCTAAACAGACTCTAACCCTATAGGCTTCTAAACAGACTCTAACCCTATAGGCTTCTAAACAGACTCTAACCCTATAGGCTTCTAAACAGACTCTAACCCTATAGGCTTCTAAACAGACTCTAACCCTATAGGCTTCTAAACAGACTCTAACCCTATTGGCGTTTAAACAGACTCTAACCCTATAGGCTTCTAAACAGACTCTAACCCTATAGGCTTCTAAACAGACTCTAACCCTATTGGCGTTTAAACAGACTCTAACCCTATAGGCTTCTAAACAGACTCTAACCCTATAGGCTTCTAAACAGACTCTAACCCTATTGGCTTCTAAACAGACTCTAACCCTATAGGCTTCTAAACAGACTCTAACCCTATTGGCGTTTAAACAGACTCTAATCCTATAGGCTTCTAAACAGACTCTAATCCTATAGGCTTCTAAACAGACTCTAACCCTATTGGCGTTTAAACAGACTCTAATCCTATAGGCTTCTTAACATACTATAATCCTATAGGTTTCTAAACAGACTCTAACCCTATTGGCGTTTAAACAGACTCTAACCCTATAGGCTTCTAAACAGACTCTAACCCTATAGGCTACTAAACAGACTCTAACCCTATAGGCTTCTAAACAGACTCTAACCCTATAGGCTTCTAAACAGACTCTAACCCTATAGGCTTCTAAACAGACTCTAACCCTATAGGCTTCTAAACAGACTCTAACCCTATAGGCTTCTAAACAGACTCTAACCCTATAGGCTTCTAAACAGACTCTAACCCTATAGGCTTCTAAACAGACTCTAACCCTATAGGCTTCTAAACAGACTCTAACCCTATAGTCTTCTAAACAGACTCTAACCCTATAGGCTTCTAAACAGACTCTAACCCTATAGGCTTCTAACAGACTCTAACCCTATAGGCTTATAAACAGACTCTAACCCTATAGGCTTCTAAACAGACTCTAACCCTATAGGCTTCTAAACAGACTCTAACCCTATTTGCTTCTAAACAGAATCTAATCCTATAGGCTTCAAAATAGACTGGTTTGTCAGAACCACCACAGTCCAGACTGGGTGGGTTTGGTTTGTCAGAACCACCACAGACCAGAGGGGTTTGGTTTGGTTTGTCAGTATCACTACAGTCCCGACTGGTTGGGTTTGGTTTGTCAGAACCACCACAGTCCAGATTGGTTGGGTTTGTGTCAGAACCACCACAGTCCAGAGTGGGTGGGTTGGGTTTGTATCAGAACCACCACAGTCCAGACTGGTTGGGTTTAGTTTGTCAGAACCACCACAGTCCAGACTGGTTGGGTTTGTATCAGTACCACCACAGTCCAGACTGGTTGGGTTTGGTTTGTCAGAACCACCACAGTCCAGACTGGTTGGGTTTGTATCAGTACCACCACAGTCCAGACTGGCTGGGTTGGGTTTGTATCAAAACCACCACAGTCCAAACTGGTTGGGTTTGGTTTGTCAGAACCACCACAGTCCAGACTGGTTGGGTTTGGTTTGTCAGAACCACCACAGTCCAGGCTGGTTGGGTTTGGTTTGTCAGAACCAGCTGTCTGTCTGGCCATACTACAGTTACAACAGAGAGGGGTGCAGGAACTGACAGCCAGCTGTCTGTCTGGCCATACTAAAGTTACAACAGAGAGAGGTGCAGGGACTGACAGCCAGCTGTCTGTCTGGCCATACTACAGTTACAACAGAGAGAGGTGCAGGGACTGACAGCCAGCTGACTGTCTGGCCATACTACAGTTACAACAGAGAGAGGTGCAGGGACTGACAGCCAGCTGTCTGTCTGGCCATACTACAGTTACAACAGAGAGAGGTGCAGGGACTGACAGCCAGCTGTCTGTCTGGCCATACTACAGTTACAACAGAGAGAGGTGCAGGGACTGACAGCCAGCTGTATGTCTGGCCATACTACAGTTACAACAGAGAGAAGTGCAGGGACTGACAGCCAGCTGACTGTCTGGCCATACCACAGTTACAACAGAGAGAGGTGCAGGGACTGACAGCCAGCTGTCTGTCTGGCCATACTACAGTTACAACAGAGAGAGGTTTAGGGACTGACAGCCAGCTGTCTGTCTGGCCATACTACAGTTACAACAGAGAGAGGTGCAGGGACTGACAGCCAGCTGTCTGTCTGGCCATACTACAGTTACAACAGAGAGAGGTGCAGGGACTGACAGCCAGCTGTCTGTCTGGCCATACTACAGTTACAACAGAGAGAGGTGCAGGGACTGACAGCCAGCTGACTGTCTGGCCATGTTACAGTTACAACAGAGAGAGGTGCAGGGACTGACAGCCAGCTGACTGTCTGGCCATACCACAGTTACAACAGAGAGAGGTGCAGGGACTGACAGCCAGCTGTCTGTCTGGCCATACTACAGTTACAACAGAGAGAGGTTTAGGGACTGACAGCCAGCTGTCTGTCTGGCCATACTACAGTTACAACAGAGAGAGGTTTAGGGACTGACAGCCAGCTGTCTGTCTGGCCATACTACAGTTACAACAGAGAGAGGTGCAGGGACTGACAGCCAGCTGTCTGTCTGGCCATACTACAGTTACAACAGAGAGAGGTGCAGGGACTGACAGCCAGCTGTCTCTCTGGCCATACTACAGTTACAACAGAGAGAGGTGCAGGGACTGACAGCCAGCTGTCTGTCTGGCCATACTACAGTTACAACAGAGAGAGGTGCAGGGACTGACAGCCAGCTGTCTGTCTGGCCATACTACAGTTACAACAGAGAGAGGTGCAGGGACTGACAGCCAGCTGACTGTCTGGCCATGTTACAGTTACAACAGAGAGAGGTTTAGGGACTGACAGCCAGCTGTCTGTCTGGCCATACTACAGTTACAACAGAGAGAGGTGCAGGAACTGACAGCCAGCTGTCTCTCTGGCCATACTACAGTTACAAGAGAGAGAGGTGCAGGGACTGACAGCCAGCTGTCTGTCTGGCCATACTACAGTTACAACAGAGAGAGGTTTAGGGACTGACAGCCAGCTGTCTGTCTGGCCATACTACAGTTACAACAGAGAGAGGTTTAGGGACTGACAGCCAGCTGTCTGTCTGGCCATACTACAGTTACAACAGAGAGAGGTGCAGGGACTGACAGCCAGCTGTCTGTCTGGCCATACTACAGTTACAACAGAGAGAGGTGCAGGGACTGACAGCCAGCTGACTGTCTGGCCATGTTACAGTTACAACAGAGAGAGGTGCAGGGACTGACAGCCAGCTGACTGTCTGGCCATACCACAGTTACAACAGAGAGAGGTGCAGGGACTGACAGCCAGCTGTCTGTCTGGCCATACTACAGTTACAACAGAGAGAGGTTTAGGGACTGACAGCCAGCTGTCTGTCTGGCCATACTACAGTTACAACAGAGAGAGGTTTAGGGACTGACAGCCAGCTGTCTCTCTGGCCATACTACAGTTACAAGAGAGAGAGGTGCAGGGACTTACAGCCAGCTGTCTGTCTGGCCATACTACAGTTACAACAGAGAGAGGTGCAGGAACTGACAGCCAGCTGTCTCTCTGGCCATACTACAGTTACAACAGAGAGAGGTGCAGGGACTGACAGCCAGCTGTCTGTCTGGCCATACTACAGTTACAACAGAGAGAGGTGCAGGGACTGACAGCCAGCTGACTGTCTGGCCATGTTACAGTTACAACAGAGAGAGGTTTAGGGACTGACAGCCAGCTGTCTGTCTGGCCATACTACAGTTACAACAGAGAGAGGTGCAGGAACTGACAGCCAGCTGTCTCTCTGGCCATACTACAGTTACAAGAGAGAGAGGTGCAGGGACTGACAGCCAGCTGTCTGTCTGGCCATACTACAGTTACAACAGAGAGAGGTGCAGGGACTGACAGCCAGCTGTCTGTCTGGCCATACTACAGTTACAACAGAGAGAGGTGCAGGGACTGACTACTAGAAGAGAATGATTAATATCTGGGTCTGAACTGTTTTTCAGAATGACAGTTTCTATTTGATGCAAAACACAAGAAAAATAGATGATAAAAAAACTAAAAACTAAAACTGAGACAGAAACCAAACAAATCATTGAAACTACTGAGCAGAAATCAACACTGCAGTGTTTAATTATTTACAGGTTCTGCATATTCAGCATAATAATTCAGAGTAATACAGGGAGAATTGTAATGACAAAATGTGCTTGAAGTGAATTATGTATAGTAAAATAGTTTTTGTATAACAAATGAACAAACAAATTAAGACTCTTTTTACATTTTGATTTGCTATATGATTCAATTAGTAAAATAATGTCATCTTCAGAAGTTCTGTTTCTACTGAGTACACTCTTAGAAAAAAGCTTACAAATGGGTTCAGCTGTCCTCATAGGAGAACTCTTTTGGTTCCAGGTTGAACAAGTTTGGATTTTATGTAGAACCCTCTGTAGAAAGGGATCTACATGGAACTGAAAAGGGCTCTACGTGGAACTGGAAAGGGCTCTAAATGGAACTGGAAAGGGTTCTGAATGGAATTGGGAAGGGCTCTAAATGGAACTGGAAAGGGTTCTGAATGGAACTGGGAAGGGCTCTAAATGGAACTGGAAAGGGTTCTGAATGGAATTGGGAAGGGCTCTAAATGGAACTGGAAAGGGTTCTGAATGGAACTGGGAAGGGCTCTAAATGGAACTGGAAAGGGATCTACATGGAACTGAAAAGGGATCTACGTGGAACTGGAAAGGGCTCTAAATGGAACTGGAAAGGGTTCTGAATGGAACTGGGAAGGGCTTTAAATGGAACTGGAAAGGGTTCTGAATGGAACTGGGAAGGGCTGTAAATGGAACTGGAAAGGGTTCTAAATGGAATGGGGAAGGGCTCTAAATGGAACTGGGAAGGGTTCTAAATGGAATTGGGAAGGGCTCTAAATGTAACTGGGAAGTGCTATAAATGTAACTGGATAGGGCTCTAAATGGAACTGGAAAGGGTTCTAAATGGAACTGGTAAGGGCTCTAAATGGAACTGGAAAGGGTTCTGAATGGAACTGGGAAGGGCTCTAAATGGAACTGGAAAGGGCTCTAAATGGAATTGGAAAGGATTCTAAATGGAATGGGGAAGGGCTCTAAATGGAACTGGGAAGGGTTCTAAATGGAATTGGGAAGGGCTCTAAATGTAACTGGAAGGCTATAAATGGAACTGGATAGGGCTCTAAATGGAACTGGAAAGGGATCTAAATGGAACTGGGAAGGGCTATGAATGGAACTGGAAAGAGCTCTACATGGAACTGGAAAGGGTTCTAAATGGAACTGGAAAGGGTTCTAAATGGAACTGGAAAGGGCTCTAAATGGAACTATAAAGGGCTCTAAATGGAACTGGAAAGGGTTCTAAATGGAATGGGCTCCTGCCTTCTATCTCCCTGGCTCCTGCTTTCTATCTCCCTGCCTCTATCTCCCTGGCTCCTGCCTTCTATCTCCCTGGCTCCTGCTTTCTATCTCCCTGGCTCCTGCTTTCTATCTCCCTGGCTCCTTCTTTCCATCTGCCTGGCTCCTGCTTTCTATCTCCCTTTCTCCTGCCTTCTATCTCCCTTTCTCCTGCCTTCTATCTCCCTGGCTCCTGCCTTCTATCTCCCTGGCTCCTGCCTTCTATCTCCCTGGCTCCTGCTTTCTATCTCCATGGCTCCTGCCTTCTATCTCCCTGGCTCCTGCCTTCTATCTCCCTGGCTCCTGCCTTCTATCTCCCTGGCTCCTGCTTTCTATCTCCCTGGCTCTATCTCCCTGGCTCCTGTTTCCCATCTCCCTGCCTTCATCTCCCAAACGCCTGCCTTCCATCTCCATGCCTCTTGCCTCCATCTCCCTGCCTCTTGCCTCTATCTCCATGCCTCTTGCCTCCATCTCCCTGCCTCTTGCCTCCATCTCCCTGCCTCTTGCCTCCATCTCCCTGCCTCTATCTCCCAGCCGCCTGCCTTCTATCTCCCTGCTTCATGCCTTGTATCTCCCTGCCTCTTGCCTCTATCTCCCTGCCTCCTGCCTTCGCACTCCCTGCCTCCTGCCTTCGCACTCCCTGCCTCCTGGCTTCTATCACTTTGTGTGAATCCTGATTGTGTCAGCAGTGAGTCAGCCTGTCTATCCTATCTCAGTTCTCCTTGCCTCCTGCCTCCAGCCTGAAGATCAGTAAAGGAATGCTGAGCTAGGGGCCATGTCCTTGGTGGCCTTGAGGTACGAGGCAGCTCCACAGGAAATCACTTTTGATGCTCCTCTGCAGTTAAGCAGATCACCCACTCAAAACACTAATTGGGGATAAAACCAAGGCAATGCTGATAAGGATAATAAAACTCCCACTGAGAACAAGAGCGACGCACCGCTAAGATCAATGGCTGATATTAGCAGGTAGCCTCTAATAGTTTTTAAATACCCATCAAAATGGACTTGTAAGACAAAGCCTCTTAGCAGAGTGTAAATGGGCAGCTGTTCTGTTACGTCAGCCAGTCAGTCAGCCAGTCAGCCAGCCAGTCAGTCATCCAGCCAGTCAGTCAGCCAGCCAGTCAGCCAGCCAGCCCGTCAGCCAGTCAGCCAGTCAGCCAGTCAGCCAGCCAGCCAGCCAGTCAGCCAGTCAGCCAGCCAGCCCATCAGCCCGTAAGCCAGTCAGCCAGCCAGTCAATCAGTCAGTCAGTTTGCCAGCCAGTCAGTCAGGTGTCACCAAGCATCAGGTTCTATTAGCTGTAGTTAACATCATGTGAGAGGAGGAGAGTCAGCCAGCCAGTCAGCCAGCCAGTCAGCCAGTCAGTCAGTCAGTCAGGTGTCACCAAGCATCAGGTTCTATTAGCTGTAGTTAACATCATGTGAGAGGAGGAGAGCCAGCCAGCCAGCCAGCCAGCCAGTCAGTCAGTCAGGTGCCACCAAGCATCAGGTTCTATTAGCTGTAGTTAACATCATATGAGAGGAGGAGAGTCAGCCAGTCAGCCAGTCAGCCAGTCAGTCAGTCAGTCAGTCAGTCAGGTGTCACCAAGCATCAGGTTCTATTAGCTGTAGTTAACATCATGTGAGAGGAGGAGAGTCAGCCAGTCAGCCAGCCAGTCAGCCAGCCAGTCAGCCAGCCAGTCAGTCAGCCAGTCAGGTGTCACCAAGCATCAGGTTCTATTAGCTGTAGTTAACATCATATGAGAGGAGGAGAGTCAGCCAGTCAGCCAGCCAGTCAGCCAGCCAGCCAGCCAGTCAGTCAGTCAGCCAGTCAGTCAGCCAGTCAGGTGTCACCAAGTATAAGGTTCTATTAGCTGTAGTTAACATCATGTCAGAGGAGGAGAGTCATCCAGTCAGCCAGCCAGCCAGCCAGTCAGCCAGCCAGCCCATCAGCCTGTAAGCCAGTCAGCCAGCCAGTCAATCAGTCAGTCAGTCAGTCAGCCAGTCAGTCAGTCAGTCAGTCAGGTGTCACCAAGCATCAGGTTCTATTAGCTGTAGTTAACATCATGTCAGAGGAGGAGAGTCATCGAGTCAGCCAGCCAGCCAGCCAGTCAGCCAGCCAGCCCCAGTAAGCCAGTCAGCCAGTCAATCAGTCAGTCAGTCAGTCAGCCAGTCAGTCAGTCAGCCAGTCAGTCAGGTGTCACCAAGCATCAGGTTCTATTAGCTGTAGTTAACATCATACGAGAGGAGGAGAGTCAGCCAGCCAGCCAGGCAGCCAGCCAGTCAGTCAATCAGCCAGGTGTCACCAAGCATCAGTTTCTATTAGCTGTAGTTAACATCATGTGAGAGGAGGAGAGTCATCCAGCCAGCCAGCCAGCCAGTCAGCCAGCCAGCCAGTCAGCCAGTCAGGTGTCACCAAGCATCAGGTTCTATTAGCTGTAGTTAACATCATATGAGAGGAGGAGAGTCAGCCAGCCAGCCAGGCAGCCAGCCAGTCAGTCAATCAGCCAGGTGTCACCAAGCATCAGTTTCTATTAGCTGTAGTTAACATCATGTGAGAGGAGGAGAGTCATCCAGCCAGCCAGCCAGCCAGCCAGCCAGCCAGCCAGCCAGTCAGTCAGTCAGTCAGTCAGTCAGTCAGTCAGTCAGTCAGTCAGTCAGTCAGTCTGGTGTCACCAAGCATCAGGTTCTATTAGCTGTAGTTAACATCATGTCAGAGGAGGAGAGCCAGCCAGCCAGTCAGCCAGTCAGTCAGTCAGTCAGGTGTCACCAAGCATCAGGTTCTATTAGCTGTAGTTAACATCATGTGAGAGGAGGAGAGTCAGCCAGTCAGTCAGTCAGTCAGTCAGTCAGTCAGTCAGTCAGGTGTCACCAAGCATCTGGTTCTATTAGCTGTAGTTAACATCATGTGAGAGGAGGAGAGTCAGCCAGTCAGTCAGCCAGTCAGCCAAGCATCAGGTTCTATTAGCTGTAGTTAACATCATGTGAGAGGAGGAGAGTCAGCCAGCCAGTCAGCCAGTCAGCCAGTCAGTCAGTCAGTCAGGTGTCACCAAGCATCAGGTTCTATTAGCTGTAGTTAACATCATGTGAGAGGAGGAGAGTCAGCCAGCCAGTCAGCCAGCCAGTCAGCCAGTCAGTCAGTCAGTCAGGTGTCACCAAGCATCAGGTTCTATTAGCTGTAGTTAACATCATGTGAGAGGAGTAGATAACCTACTGTGAAACGACATGAGTAAATGTGTACCAATACAGCAGTTATTACTGTTCCCCCTCAGGCAAATTCCTTTCCCTTAAGCCCAAGCAGGGAACATTGTGTTTTATTACCTCCATTGATAAGTCTCTTAAGTACCTGGGGAATTAAAATATTCAGGCTCGTCATATCAGTGTCTGTTCTAAGTTTCATGCAGGGCACATCATTATAGCAGCCTTTTTAAATTGAGTCTAGAAGAAAGATGGGTTCAAGTGCAAATTAATTTCAGATTACCACAACAAAGACAATCAATTCTCAACGAGCTATAGCCAGCAAAATGCTTTCCAGAGGGCCCAAGGTCCCTTAGTTCCCTACCTCCCTATCAACCATCTCCAGTGAAGAGAAAGACCTTTCTACTCAAACAACACTAATGATCTGAGAGAACAGAGTAGAACCATGCCTACCTGCTCCCCCGTCCAACCCCTACTCTCCTCCCATCATCTTGTCTCTCAGAAGTCCCTCATTAACAGTCCTGCTGTTTCCACAGAGTCTAACAAAGTCTAGTAGATTCATTATCACCCCTGTAATCAGGCTGGACTTAAGAACAGGTCACTCTGGCCTGGCAGCCTGGCAGCAGGTGAAGAAGACAAGGTCATCAAGTAAACTGAAGAGGAGCCTTTAGCGTTTATTTCTGAAACTCTGTTTAAACTCTCGACCTGACAGTCACAACCTGACAGTCACAACCTGACAGTCACAACCTGACAGTCACAACCTGACAGTCACAACCTGACAGTCACAACTGGGTTTAAAAGGAGAGGCTCTGTTTAAACTCTGGGATGTAAGGGAGAGGCAGAAAGGAGAGGCAAGAGGTAGTTAAAAATAGGGGGAAAAGAGGTTGGTATAGAAGGGTCAGGTGGGTATAGTAGTGTCAGGTGGGTATAGTAGTATCAGGTGGGTATAGTAGTATCAGGTGGGTATAGTAGGGTCAGGGTGGGTATAGTAGTGTCAGGTGGGTATAGTAGGGTCAGGTGGGTATAGTAGGGTCAGGTGGGTATAGTAGGGTCAGGTGGGTATAGTAGGGTCAGGAAGAGGTTAGTATATTAAGGTCAGGTGGGTATAGTAGGGTCAGGTGGGTATAGTAGTGTCAGGAAGAGGTTAGTATATTAGGGTCAGGTGGGTATAGTAGGGTCAGGTGGGTATAGTAGTATCAGGGTGGTTTAGTAGTGTCAGGTGGGTATAGTAGTGTCAGGTGGGTATAGTAGTGTCAGGTGGGTATAGTAGTATCAGGGTGCTTTAGTAGGGTCAGGTGGGTATAGTAGTATCAGGGTGGTATAGTAGGGTCAGGTGGGTATAGTAGTATCAGGGTGGTATAGTAGTATCAGGGTGGTATAGTAGAGTCGGGTGGGTATAGTAGTGTCAGGAAGAGGTTGGTATAGCAGGGTCAGGTTGGTATAGAAGGGTTAGGTTGGTATAGAAGGGTTAGGTTGGTATAGTAGGGTCAGGTGGGTATAGTAGTGTCAGGAAGAGGTTGGTATAGAATGGTTAGGTTGGTATAGTAGGGTCAGGTGGGTATAGTAGGGTCGGGTTGGTATAGTAGGGTCAGGTGTGTATAGTAGGGTTAGGTTGGTTTAGAAGGGTCAGGTGGGTATAGTAGTGTCAGGAAGAGGTTGGTTTAGTAGGGTCAGGTTGGTATAGAAGGGTTAGGTTGGTATAGTAGTATCAGGGTGGTATAGTAGGGTCAGGTTGGTATAGTAGGGTCAGGTGGTATAGTAGTATGTTTGTATAGTAGGGTTAGGTTGGTATAGTATTATCAGTATTATTGGGTCAGGTGGGTATAGTAGTGTCAGGAAGAGGATGGTTTAGTAGGGTCAGGTTGGTATAGTAGGGTCAGGTTGGTATAGAAGGGTTAGGTTGGTATAGTAGTATCAGGGTGGTATAGTAGTATCAGGGTGGTATAGTAGGGTCAGGTGGTATAGTAGGGTCAGGTTGGTATAGTAGTATCAGGGTGGTATAGGAGTGTCAGGAGGTTGGTATAGTAGGTTGGTATAGAAGGTTGGTTGGTATAGTAGGGTCAGGTGGGTATAGTAGTGTCAGGAAGAGGTTGGTATAGAATGGTTAGGTTGGTATAGTAGGGTCAGGGTGGTATAGAAGGGTTAGGTTGGTATAGTAGGGTCAGGTTGGTGTAGTAGGGTCAGGGTGGTGTAGTAGGGTCAGGTTGGTGTAGTAGGGTCAGGGTGGTATAGTAGGGTCAGGTTGGTATAGTAGGGTCAGGTTGGTATAGTAGGGTCAGGTTGGTGTATAGTCAGGTTGGTGTAGTAGGGTCAGGTTGGTATAGTAGGGTCAGGTTGGTATAGTAGGGTCAGGTTGGTATAGTAGGGTCAGGTTGGTATAGTAGGGTCAGGTTGGTATAGTAGGGTCAGGGTGGTATAGAAGGGTTAGGTTGGTATAGTAGGGTCAGGTTGGTGTAGTAGGGTCAGGGTGGTGTAGTAGGGTCAGGGTGGTATAGTAGGGTCAGGGTGGTATAGTAGGGTCAGGGTGGTATAGTAGGGTCAGGTTGGTATAGTAGGGTCAGGGTGGTATAGTAGGGTCAGGTTGGTATAGTAGGTTCAGGAAGATGTTGGTATAGTAGGGTCAGGTTGGTTTTGTAGGGTCAGGATGGTATAGTAGGGTCAGGTTGGTAAAGTAGGTCAGGTTGGTTTAGTAGGTCAGGTTGGTATAGTAGGGTCAGGTTGGTATAGTAGAGTCAGATTGGTATTGTATTATCAGGTTGGCATTGTTGGGTCAGGTTGTATTGTTTTATCAGGTTGGTATGGTTTATCAGGTTGGTATAGTAGGGTCAGGATGGTATAGTAGGGTCAGGTTGGTATTGTTTTATCAGGTTGGTGTAGTAGGGTCAGGATGGTATAGTAGGATCAGGTTGGTATTGTTTTATCAGGTTGGTATAGTAGGGTCAGGATGGTATAGTAGGGTCAGGTTGGTATAGTAGGGTCAGGTTGGTTTTGTAGGGTCAGGTTGGTATAGTAGGGTCAGGTTGGTATAGTAGGGTCAGGTTGGAATAGTAGGTTCAGGAAGATGTTGGTATAGTAGGGTCAGGTTGGTTTGTAGGGTCAGGATGGTATAGTAGGGTCAGGTTGGTATAGTAGGGTCAGGTTGGTATAGTAGGTCAGGTTGGTTTAGTAGGTCAGGTTGGTATAGTAGGGTCAGGTTGGTATAGTAGAGTCACATTGGTATTGTATTATCAGGTTGGCATTGTTGGGTCAGGTTGGTATTGTTTTATCAGGTTGGTATGGTTTTATCAGGTTGGTATAGTAGGGTCAGGATGGTATAGTAGGGTCAGGTTGGTATTGTTTTATCAGGTTGGTATAGTAGGTTCAGGTTGGTATAGTAGGTTCAGGTTGGTATAGTAGGGTCAGGTTGGTATAGTAGGGTCAGGTTGGTATAGTAGGGTCAGGTTGGTATAGTAGGGTCAGGTTGGTATAGTAGGTCAGGTTGGTATAGTAGGGTCAGGTTGGTATAGTAGGTCAGGTTGGTATAGTAGGGTCAGGTTGGTATAGTAGGGTCAGGTGGTATAGTAGTATCAGGTGGGTATAGTAGTATCAGGTGGGTATAGTAGGGTCAGGTGGGTATAGTAGTGTCAGGTGGGTATAGTAGGGTCAGGTGGTATAGTAGGGTCAGGTTGGTATAGTAGGGTCAGGTGGGTATAGTAGGGTCAGGAAGAGGTTGTATATTAGGTCAGGTGGGTATAGTAGGGTCAGGTGGGTATAGTAGTGTCAGGAAGAGGTTAGTATATTAGGGTCAGGTGGGTATAGTAGGGTCAGGTGGGTATAGGTATAGGGTGGTTTAGTAGTGCATCAGGTGGTATAGTAGTGTCAGGTGGGTATAGTAGGGTCAGGTTGGTGTAGTAGGGTCAGGTTGGTGTAGTAGGGTCAGGTTGGTATAGTAGGGTCAGGTTGGTATAGTAGGGTCAGGTTGGTATAGTAGGGTCAGGTTGGTATAGTAGGGTCAGGTTGGTATAGTAGGGTCAGGGTGGTATAGAAGGGTTAGGTTGGTATAGTAGGGTCAGGTTTGGTAGGGTCAGGGTAGTAGTAGGGTCAGGGTGGTATAGTAGGGTCAGGGTGGTATAGTAGGGTCAGGGTGGTATAGTAGGGTCAGGTTGGTATAGTAGGGTCAGGGTGGTATAGTAGGGTCAGGTTGGTATAGTAGGTTCAGGAAGATGTTGGTATAGTAGGGTCAGGTTGGTTTTGTAGGGTCAGGATGGTATAGTAGGGTCAGGTTGGTAAAGTAGGTCAGGTTGGTTTAGTAGGTCAGGTTGGTATAGTAGGGTCAGGTTGGTATAGTAGAGTCAGATTGGTATTGTATTATCAGGTTGGCATTGTTGGGTCAGGTTGGTATTGTTTTATCAGGTTGGTATGGTTTTATCAGGTTGGTATAGTAGGGTCAGGATGGTATAGTAGGGTCAGGTTGGTATTGTTTTATCAGGTTGGTGTAGTAGGGTCAGGATGGTATAGTAGGATCAGGTTGGTATTGTTTTATCAGGTTGGTATAGTAGGGTCAGGATGGTATAGTAGGGTCAGGTTGGTATAGTAGGGTCAGGTTGGTTTTGTAGGGTCAGGTTGGTATAGTAGGGTCAGGTTGGTATAGTAGGGTCAGGTTGGAATAGTAGGTTCAGGAAGATGTTGGTATAGTAGGGTCAGGTTGGTTTTGTAGGGTCAGGATGGTATAGTAGGGTCAGGTTGGTATAGTAGGGTCAGGTTGGTATAGTAGGTCAGGTTGGTTTAGTAGGTCAGGTTGGTATAGTAGGGTCAGGTTGGTATAGTAGAGTCACATTGGTATTGTATTATCAGGTTGGCATTGTTGGGTCAGGTTGGTATTGTTTTATCAGGTTGGTATGGTTTTATCAGGTTGGTATAGTAGGGTCAGGATGGTATAGTAGGGTCAGGTTGGTATTGTTTTATCAGGTTGGTATAGTAGGTTCAGGTTGGTATAGTAGGTTCAGGTTGGTATAGTAGGGTCAGGTTGGTATAGTAGGTCAGGTTGGTATAGTAGGGTCAGGTTGGTATAGTAGGGTCAGGTTGGTATAGTAGGTCAGGTTGGTAAAGTAGGGTCAGGTTGGTATAGTAGGTCAGGTTGGTATAGTAGGGTCAGGTTGGTATAGTAGGGTCAGGTGGGTATAGTAGTATCAGGTGGGTATAGTAGTATCAGGTGGGTATAGTAGGGTCAGGGTGGGTATAGTAGTGTCAGGTGGGTATAGTAGGGTCAGGTGGGTATAGTAGGGTCAGGTGGGTATAGTAGGGTCAGGTGGGTATAGTAGGGTCAGGAAGAGGTTAGTATATTAAGGTCAGGTGGGTATAGTAGGGTCAGGTGGGTATAGTAGTGTCAGGAAGAGGTTAGTATATTAGGGTCAGGTGGGTATAGTAGGGTCAGGTGGGTATAGTAGTATCAGGGTGGTTTAGTAGTGTCAGGTGGGTATAGTAGTGTCAGGTGGGTATAGTAGGGTCAGGTTGGTGTAGTAGGGTCAGGTTGGTGTAGTAGGGTCAGGTTGGTATAGTAGGGTCAGGTTGGTATAGTAGGGTCAGGTTGGTATAGTAGGGTCAGGTTGGTATAGTAGGGTCAGGTTGGTATAGTAGGGTCAGGGTGGTATAGAAGGGTTAGGTTGGTATAGTAGGGTCAGGTTGGTGTAGTAGGGTCAGGGTGGTGTAGTAGGGTCAGGGTGGTATAGTAGGGTCAGGGTGGTATAGTAGGGTCAGGGTGGTATAGTAGGGTCAGGTTGGTATAGTAGGGTCAGGGTGGTATAGTAGGGTCAGGTTGGTATAGTAGGTTCAGGAAGATGTTGGTATAGTAGGGTCAGGTTGGTTTTGTAGGGTCAGGATGGTATAGTAGGGTCAGGTTGGTAAAGTAGGTCAGGTTGGTTTAGTAGGTCAGGTTGGTATAGTAGGGTCAGGTTGGTATAGTAGAGTCAGATTGGTATTGTATTATCAGGTTGGCATTGTTGGGTCAGGTTGGTATTGTTTTATCAGGTTGGTATGGTTTTATCAGGTTGGTATAGTAGGGTCAGGATGGTATAGTAGGGTCAGGTTGGTATTGTTTTATCAGGTTGGTGTAGTAGGGTCAGGATGGTATAGTAGGATCAGGTTGGTATTGTTTTATCAGGTTGGTATAGTAGGGTCAGGATGGTATAGTAGGGTCAGGTTGGTATAGTAGGGTCAGGTTGGTTTTGTAGGGTCAGGTTGGTATAGTAGGGTCAGGTTGGTATAGTAGGGTCAGGTTGGAATAGTAGGTTCAGGAAGATGTTGGTATAGTAGGGTCAGGTTGGTTTTGTAGGGTCAGGATGGTATAGTAGGGTCAGGTTGGTATAGTAGGGTCAGGTTGGTATAGTAGGTCAGGTTGGTTTAGTAGGTCAGGTTGGTATAGTAGGGTCAGGTTGGTATAGTAGGTCAGGTTGGTTTAGTAGGTCAGGTTGGTATAGTAGGGTCAGGTTGGTATAGTAGAGTCACATTGGTATTGTATTATCAGGTTGGCATTGTTGGGTCAGGTTGGTATTGTTTTATCAGGTTGGTATGGTTTTATCAGGTTGGTATAGTAGGGTCAGGATGGTATAGTAGGGTCAGGTTGGTATTGTTTTATCAGGTTGGTATAGTAGGTTCAGGTTGGTATAGTAGGTTCAGGTTGGTATAGTAGGGTCAGGTTGGTATAGTAGGTCAGGTTGGTATAGTAGGGTCAGGTTGGTATAGTAGGGTCAGGTTGGTATAGTAGGTCAGGTTGGTAAAGTAGGGTCAGGTTGGTATAGTAGGTCAGGTTGGTATAGTAGGGTCAGGTTGGTATAGTAGGGTCAGGTGGGTATAGTAGTATCAGGTGGGTATAGTAGTATCAGGTGGGTATAGTAGGGTCAGGGTGGGTATAGTAGTGTCAGGTGGGTATAGTAGGGTCAGGTGGGTATAGTAGGGTCAGGTGGGTATAGTAGGGTCAGGTGGGTATAGTAGGGTCAGGAAGAGGTTGGTATATTAGGTCAGGTGGGTATAGTAGGGTCAGGTGGGTATAGTAGTGTCAGGAAGAGGTTGGTATATTAGGGTCAGGTGGGTATAGTAGGGTCAGGTGGGTATAGTAGTATCAGGGTGGTTTAGTAGTGTCAGGTGGGTATAGTAGTGTCAGGTGGGTATAGTAGTGTCAGGTGGGTATAGTAGTGTCAGGGTGCTTTAGTAGGGTCAGGTGGGTATAGTAGTATCAGGGTGGTATAGTAGGGTCAGGTGGGTATAGTAGTATCAGGGTGGTATAGTAGTATCAGGGTGGTATAGTAGAGTCGGGTGGGTATAGTAGTGTCAGGAAGAGGTTGGTATAGCAGGGTCAGGTTGGTATAGTAGGGTCAGGTGGGTATAGTAGGGTCAGGAAGAGGTTAGTATATTAAGGTCAGGTGGGTATAGTAGGGTCAGGTGGGTATAGTAGTGTCAGGAAGAGGTTAGTATATTAGGGTCAGGTGGGTATAGTAGGGTCAGGTGGGTATAGTAGGGTCAGGTTGGTATAGTAGGGTCAGGTTGGTATAGTAGGGTCAGGTTGGTATAGTAGGGTCAGGGTGGTATAGAAGGGTTAGGTTGGTATAGTAGGGTCAGGTTGGTGTAGTAGGGTCAGGGTGGTGTAGTAGGGTCAGGGTGGTATAGTAGTGTCAGGTTGGTATAGTAGGGTCAGGTTGGTATAGTAGGGTCAGGTGGTATAGTAGGGTCAGGGTGGTATAGTAGGGTCAGGTTGGTATAGTAGGGTCAGGGTGGTATAGTAGGGTCAGGTTGGTATAGTAGGTTCAGGAAGATGTTGGTATAGTAGGGTCAGGTTGGTTTTGTAGGGTCAGGATGGTATAGTAGGGTCAGGTTGGTAAAGTAGGTCAGGTTGGTTTAGTAGGTCAGGTTGGTATAGTAGGGTCAGGTTGGTATAGTAGAGTCAGATTGGTATTGTATTATCAGGTTGGCATTGTTGGGTCAGGTTGGTATTGTTTTATCAGGTTGGTATGGTTTTATCAGGTTGGTATAGTAGGGTCAGGATGGTATAGTAGGGTCAGGTTGGTATTGTTTTATCAGGTTGGTATAGTAGGGTCAGGATGGTAGTAGGATCAGGTTGGTATTGTTTTATCAGGTTGGTATAGTAGGGTCAGGTTGGTATAGTAGGGTCAGGTTGGTATAGTAGGGTCAGGTTGGTTTTGTAGGGTCAGGTTGGTATAGTAGGGTCAGGTTGGTATAGTAGGGTCAGGTTGGAATAGTAGGTTCAGGAAGATGTTGGTATAGTAGGGTCAGGTTGGTTTTGTAGGGTCAGGATGGTATAGTAGGGTCAGGTTGGTATAGTAGGGTCAGGTTGGTATAGTAGGTCAGGTTGGTTTAGTAGGTCAGGTTGGTATAGTAGGGTCAGGTTGGTATAGTAGAGTCACATTGGTATTGTATTATCAGGTTGGCATTGTTGGGTCAGGTTGGTATTGTTTTATCAGGTTGGTATGGTTTTATCAGGTTGGTATAGTAGGGTCAGGATGGTATAGTAGGGTCAGGTTGGTATTGTTTTATCAGGTTGGTATTAGGTTCAGGTTGGTATAGTAGGTTGGTTGGTATAGTAGGGTCAGGTTGGTAGTAGGTCAGGTTGGTATAGTAGGGTCAGGTTGGTATAGTAGGGTAGGTTGGTATAGTAGGTCAGGTTGGTAGTAGGGTCAGGTTGGTTTAGGTCAGGTTGGTATAGTAGGGTCAGGTTGGTATAGTAGGGTCAGGTTGGTATAGGGTATCAGGTTGGTTGGGTATAGTAGGGTCAGGTTGGTATAGTAGTGTCAGGTGGGTATAGTAGGGTCAGGTGGGTATAGTAGGGTCAGGTGGGTATAGTAGGGTCAGGAAGAGGTTGGTATAGTAGGGTCAGGTTGGTATAGTAGGGTCAGGTGGTATAGTAGTGTCAGGGTTAGGGTCAGGTGGGTATAGTAGGGTCAGGTGGGTATAGTAGTATCAGGGTGGTTTAGTAGGTCAGGTTGGTATAGTAGTCAGGTGGGTATAGTAGTGTCAGGT
Organism: Oncorhynchus nerka; assembly: GCF_034236695.1. NCBI lineage: Eukaryota > Metazoa > Chordata > Actinopteri > Salmoniformes > Salmonidae > Oncorhynchus > Oncorhynchus nerka. The sequence continues at coordinate 24,789 of NW_027040219.1, read as the reverse complement.
GGGTATAGTAGTGTCAGGGTGCTTTAGTAGGGTCAGGTGGGTATAGTAGTATCAGGGTGGTATAGTAGGGTCAGGTATAGTAGTATCAGGGTGGTATAGTAGTATCAGGGTGGTTGGTATGGTGGGTATAGTAGTGTCAGGAAGAGGTTGGTATAGTAGGGTCAGGTTGGTATAGTAGGGTCAGGTGGGTATAGTAGGGTAGGTTAGTATATTAAGGTCAGGTTGGTATAGTAGGGTCAGGTGGGTATAGTAGTGTCAGGAAGAGGTTAGTATATTAGGGTCAGGTGGGTATAGTAGGGTCAGGTGGGTATAGTAGGGTCAGGTTGGTATAGTAGGGTCAGGTTGGTATAGTAGGGTCAGGTTGGTATAGTAGGGTCAGGTTGGTATAGTAGGGTCAGGGTGGTATAGAAGGGTTAGGTTGGTATAGTAGGGTCAGGTTGGTGTAGTAGGGTCAGGGTGGTGTAGTAGGGTCAGGGTGGTATAGTAGTGTCAGGTTGGTATAGTAGGGTCAGGTTGGTATAGTAGGGTCAGGGTGGTATAGTAGGGTCAGGGTGGTATAGTAGGGTCAGGTTGGTATAGTAGGGTCAGGGTGGTATAGTAGGGTCAGGTTGGTATAGTAGGTTCAGGAAGATGTTGGTATAGTAGGGTCAGGTTGGTTTTGTAGGGTCAGGTTGGTATAGTAGGGTCAGGTTGGTAAAGTAGGTCAGGTTGGTTTAGTAGGTCAGGTTGGTATAGTAGGGTCAGGTTGGTATAGTAGAGTCAGATTGGTATTGTATTATCAGGTTGGTATTGTTAGGTCAGGTTGGTATTGTTTTATCAGGTTGGTATGGTTTTATCAGGTTGGTATAGTAGGGTCAGGATGGTATAGTAGGGTCAGGTTGGTATTGTTTTATCAGGTTGGTGTAGTAGGGTCAGGATGGTATAGTAGGGTCAGGTTGGTATTGTTTTATCAGGTTGGTATAGTAGGTCAGGATGGTATAGTAGGGTCAGGTTGGTATAGTAGGGTCAGGTTGGTTTGTAGGGTCAGGTTGGTATAGTAGGGTCAGGTTGGTATAGTAGGGTCAGGTTGGAATAGTAGGTTCAGGAAGATGTTGGTATAGTAGGGTCAGGTTGGTTTTGTAGGGTCAGGATGGTATAGTAGGGTCAGGTTGGTATAGTAGGGTCAGGTTGGTATAGTAGGTCAGGTTGGTTTAGTAGGTCAGGTTGGTATAGTAGGGTCAGGTTGGTATAGTAGAGTCACATTGGTATTGTATTATCAGGTTGGCATTGTTGGGTCAGGTTGGTATTGTTTTATCAGGTTGGTATGGTTTTATCAGGTTGGTATAGTAGGGTCAGGATGGTATAGTAGGGTCAGGTTGGTATTGTTTTATCAGGTTGGTATTGTTGGGTCAGGTTGGTATTGTTTTATCAGGTTGGTGTAGTAGGGTCAGGATGGTATAGTAGGATCAGGTTGGTATTGTTTTATCAGGTTGGTATAGTAGGGTCAGGATGGTATAGTAGGGTCAGGTTGGTATTGTTTTATCAGGTTGGTATAGTAGGTTCAGGTTGGTATAGTAGGTTCAGGTTGGTATAGTAGGGTCAGGTTGGTATAGTAGGGTCAGGTTGGTATAGTAGGGTCAGGTTGGTATAGTAGGTCAGGTTGGTAAAGTAGGGTCAGGTTGGTATAGTAGGTCAGGTTGGTATAGTAGGGTCAGGTTGGTATAGTAGGGTCAGGTGGGTATAGTAGTATCAGGTGGGTATAGTAGTATCAGGTGGGTATAGTAGGGTCAGGGTGGGTATAGTAGTGTCAGGTGGGTATAGTAGGGTCAGGTGGGTATAGTAGGGTCAGGTGGGTATAGTAGGGTCAGGTGGGTATAGTAGGGTCAGGAAGAGGTTAGTATATTAAGGTCAGGTTGGTATAGTAGGGTCAGGTGGGTATAGTAGGTCAGGAAGAGGTTAGTATATTAGGGTCAGGTGGGTATAGTAGGGTCAGGTGGGTATAGTAGGGTCAGGGTGGTTTAGTAGTGTCAGGTGGGTTTAGTAGTGTCAGGTGGGTATAGTAGTGTCAGGTTGGTATAGTAGTATCAGGGTCTTTAGTAGGGTCAGGTGGTATAGTAGTATCAGGGTGGTATAGTAGTATCAGGGTGGTATAGTAGAGTCGGTGGGTATAGTAGTGTCAGGAAGAGGTTGGTATAGCAGGGTCAGGTTGGTATAGAAGGGTTAGGTTGGTATAGAAGGGTTAGGTTGGTATAATAGGGTCAGGTGGGTATAGTAGTGTCAGGAAGAGGTTGGTATAGAATGGTTCAGGTTGGTATAGTAGGGTCAGGTTGGTATAGTAGGGTCAGGTTGGTATAGTAGGGTCAGGTTGGTATAGTAGGGTCAGGTTGGTATTGTTTTATCAGGTTGGTGTAGTAGGGTCAGGATGGTATAGTAGGATCAGGTTGGTATTGTTTTATCAGGTTGGTATAGTAGGGTCAGGATGGTATAGTAGGGTCAGGTTGGTATAGTAGGGTCAGGTTGGTTTTTGTAGGGTCAGGTTGGTGTAGTAGGGTCAGGTTGGTATAGTAGGGTCAGGTTGAATAGTAGGTTCAGGAAGGTTGGTATAGTAGGGTCAGGTTGGTTTTGTAGGGTCAGGATGGTATAGTAGGGTCAGGTTGGTATAGTAGGGTCAGGTTGGTATAGTAGGTCAGATTGGTTTTAGTAGGTCAGGTTGGTATAGTAGGGTCAGGTTGGTATAGTAGAGTCACATTGGTATTGTATTATCAGGTTGGCATTGTTGGGTCAGGTTGGTATTGTTTTATCAGGTTGGTATGGTTTTATCAGGTTGGTATAGTAGGGTCAGGATGGTATAGTAGGGTCAGGTTGGTATTGTTTTATCAGGTTGGTATTGTTGGGTCAGGTTGGTATTGTTTTATCAGGTTGGTGTAGTAGGGTCAGGATGGTATAGTAGGATCAGGTTGGTATTGTTTTATCAGGTTGGTATAGTAGGGTCAGGATGGTATAGTAGGGTCAGGTTGGTATTGTTTTATCAGGTTGGTATAGTAGGTTCAGGTTGGTATAGTAGGTTCAGGTTGGTATAGTAGGGTCAGGTTGGTATAGTAGGTCAGGTTGGTATAGTAGGGTCAGGTTGGTATAGTAGGGTCAGGTTGGTATAGTAGGTCAGGTTGGTAAAGTAGGGTCAGGTTGGTATAGTAGGTCAGGTTGGTATAGTAGGGTCAGGTTGGTATAGTAGGTCAGGTTGGTATAGTAGGATCAGGTTGGTATTGTTTTATCAGGTTGGTATAGTAGGGTCAGGATGGTATAGTAGGGTCAGGTTGGTATTGTTTTATCAGGTTGGTATAGTAGGGTCAGGATTGTATCGTAGGGTCAGGTTGGTATTGTTTTATCAGGTTGGTATAGTAGGTTCAGGTTGGTATAGTAGGTTCAGGTTGGTATAGTAGGGTCAGGTTGGTATAGTAGGTCAGGTTGGTATAGTAGGGTCAGGTTGGTATAGTAGGGTCAGGTTGGTATAGTAGGTCAGGTTGGTATAGTAGGGTCAGGTTGGTATAGTAGGTCAGGTTGGTATAGTAGGGTCAGGTTTGTATAGTAGGTCAGGTTGGTATAGTAGGGTCAGGTTGGTATAATAGGGTCAGGTTGTTATAGTAGGGTCAGGTTGGTATAGTAGGGTCAGGATGGTATAGTAGTATCAGGTTGGTATAGTAGGTCAGGATGGTATAGTAGTATCAGGTTGGTATATTAGGGTCAGGTTGGAATAGTAGGGTCAGGTTGGTATAATAGGGTCAGGTTGGTATAATAGGGTCAGGTTGGTATAGTAGGGTCAGGTTGGAATAGTAGGGTCAGGATGGTATAATAGGTCAGGTTTGTATAATAGGGTCAGGTTGGTATAGTAGGGTCAGGCAGTATTGTAGGGTCAGGTTGGTATTATTGGGTCAGGTTGGTATAGTAGGTCAGGTTGGTATAGTAGGGTCAGGTTGGTATAGTAGGGTCAGGTTGGTATAGTAGGGTCAGGTTGGTATTGTAGGGTCAGGTTGGTATAGTAGGGTCAGGTTGGTATAGTAGGGTCAGGTTGGTATTGTATTATCAGGTTGGTATTATTGGGTAGGGTCGGTATTGTTGGGTCAGGTTGGTATAGTAGGGTCAGGTTGGTATTATTGGGTATGGTCTGTATTATTGGGTCAGGTTGGTATAGTAGGGTCAGGTTGGTATAGTAGGGTCAGGTTGGTATAGTAGGGTCAGGTTGGTATTATTGGGTAGGGTTGGTATTATTGGGTCAGGTTGGTATAGTAGGGTCAGGTTGGTATAGCAGGTCAAGTTGGTATTGTAGGGTCAGGTTGGTATAGTAGGTCCGGTTGGTATTGTAGGGTCGGGTTGGTATAGTAGGGTCAGGTTGGTATAGTAGGGTCAGGTTGGTATAGTAGGGTCAGGTTGGTATAGTAGGGTCAGGTTGGTATTATTGGGTAGGGTTGGTATTATTGGGTCAGGTTGGTATAGTAGGGTCAGGTTGGTATAGCAGGTCAAGTTGGTATTGTAGGGTCAGGTTGGTATAGTAGGTCCGGTTGGTATTGTAGGGTCGGGTTGGTATAGTAGGGTCAGGTTGGTATAGTAGGGTCAGGTTGGTATTGTATTATCAGGTTGGTATTATTGGGTCAGGTTGGTATAGTAGGGTCAGGTTCTTATTGTATTATCAGGTTGGTGTAGTAGGGTCAGCGTTTCCTGGCTTTTAAGTGACAACCTGAACACTGGAGGTTTCTATCAGGTCTACACATCATCACAAGACCTTTTCATAGTAACATTTTGACATGTTGTCTGGATTCATTCTAACCTGAAATGTATCTCCCTCCCCTTGATCCTCCACTCAACCCCTTGCAGTGAGCTTTCTTCTGCCCCCCCAAGCCCTTAATACCCTGTCTCACCCCCCTCTCTGTCTCTCTCTCCCCCTCTCTCCCAATCCCCCTCTCTCTCTCTCTCTCTCTCTCTCTCTCTCTCTTTGTCTCTTTGTCTCTTTGTCCCTCTCCCTCTCTCTCTCTCTCTCTCTCTCTCTCTCTCTCTGTCTCTCTCTGTCTCTCTCTCATCCATCAGCAGTCCCTCTAGTAGTCATGGCTCTCTTGGTCCTAGCTGAGCCTGTTGTGAGTGGAGTAGAATGAAGTGCTGAATACGCTCCAGTCAAGCCTCATTAGCTTCTCATTACCTTTGCAAACTGAAAGCAACAGAGATTTTTGTATTTAATCGCAGGAGCGGAGGTCCCTGGAATCACAATGAGAGAGGAAGAGAGGTAGAAGGAGAGAGAGAAAGGGGGAGAGAGAGAGAGTGAGAGAGACAGAGACAGAGAGAGAGAGAGAGAAAGAGAGGTAGAAGGAGAGAGAGAAAGGGGGAGAGAGAGAGAGTGAATAACCTCTCTCATTTCAGCTCCTGCACATCCAAGCGTTCAGTTGGCCCCGCTCTGGGAATTAAAGGTTTATTTCCATCCCACTAACACAATAATCCCGTCATTAAAGTCAATTCTTAAAGTTAAATATGACATCCGTCAGCAGAGCTCCATTTCCAGCCCTTCAACAACAAGTGGCAGAGCTTTATCAACCTGTCATGTTGTATTACTGCGCTGGAAAACACCTCCTTTTGAAGTTTTCTCTCTGGCTTTCCTCGTCTCAGTTTCCTTTCATAATGCTTCTTCTCCTCCATGGAGTAGCTCATCTGTATGTCTGTACACCGAGGACGAGACAGAAAGGGAGAGTGTTGAGACCAGCGCTGGGGAAACCCCTCTCAACGGTCTCGGTCTGAAGCACACACACACACACACACACACACACACACACACACACACACATCCTCGGTGAACTGAGGCACTCTGAAAGCTTGTTGGGAACACAACACAGCTCAAACCTCTGGGGACTTGGTTCATTACTGGAACTCAGTGAACCAACAGAGTAAACAGCATGGAGATGAGAGATTTTCCAGAAAATGGCGTTGCTTTACATTTACATAGGAGCTGAATGACGTGTAGATACAGACAGACTGAATGACTTGTAGATACAGACACATTTACATAGGAGCTGAATGACGTGTAGATACAGACACATTTACATAGGAGCTGAATGACGTGTAGATACAGACACATTTACATAGGAGCTGAATGACGTGTAGATACAGACACATTTACATAGGAGCTGAATGACGTGTAGATACAGACAGACTGAATGACTTTACATTTACATAGGAGCTGAATGACGTGTAGATACAGACAGACTGAATGACGTGTAGATACAGACAGACTGAATGACTTGTAGATACAGACAGACTGAATGACTTTTACATAGGAGCTGAATGACTTGTAGATACAGACAGACTGAATGACTTTTACATAGGAGCTGAATGACTTGTAGATACAGACAGACTGAATGACGTGTAGATACAGACACAGACTGAATGACTTGTAGATACAGACAGACTGAATGACGTGTAGATACAGACACAGACTGAATGACTTGTAGATACAGACAGACTGAATGACTTGTAGATACAGACACAGACTGAATGACTTGTAGATACAGACACAGACTGAATGACGTGTAGATACAGACAGACTGAATGACTTGTAGATACAGACAGACTGAATGACTTGTAGATACAGACACAGACTGAATGACGTGTAGATACAGACAGACTGAATGACATGTAGATACAGACACAGACTGAATGACGTGTAGATACAGACAGACTGAATGACTTGTAGATACAGACTCACAGACTGAATGACTTGTAGATACACTCACAGACTGAATGACTTGTAGATACAGACAGACTGAATGACTTGTAGATACAGACTCAGACTGAATGACTTGTAGATACAGACACAGACTGAATGACTTGTAGATACAGACAGACTGAATGACTTGTAGATACAGACTCACAGACTGAATGACTTGTAGATACAGACACATACTGAATGACTTGTAGATACAGACTCACAGACTGAATGACTTGTAGATGCAGACTCACAGACTGAATGACTTGTAGATACAGACTCACAGACTGAATGACTTGTAGATACAGACTCACAGACTGAATGACTTGTAGATACAGACTCACAGACTGAATGACTTGTAGATACAGACACAGGCTGAATGACTTGTAGATACAGACACAGACTGAATGACTTGTAGATACAGACACAGACTGAATGACTTGCAGATACAGACAGACTGAATGACGTGTAGATACAGACTCACAGACTGAATGACTTGTAGATACAGACAGACTGAATGACGTGTAGATACAGACTCACAGACTGAATGACTTGTAGATACAGACTCACAGACTGAATGACGTGTAGATACAGACTCACAGACTGAATGACGTGTAGATACAGACTCACAGACTGAATGACTTGTAGATACAGACAGACTGAATGACTTGTAGATAAAGACAGACTGAATGACTTGTAGATAAAGACAGACTGAATGACTTGTAGATAAAGACAGACTGAATGACTTGTAGATACAGACACAGACTGAATGACGTGTAGATAAAGACAGACTGAATGACTTGTAGATACAGACACAGACTGAATGACGTGTAGATACAGACTCACAGACTGAATGACTTGTAGATAAAGACACAGACTGAATGACTTGTAGATACAGACACAGACTGAATGACTTGTAGATACAGACAGACTGAATGACTTGTAGATACAGACAGACTGAATGACTTGTAGATACAGACAGACTGAATGACTTGTAGATACAGACAGACTGAATGACTTGTAGATAAAGACAGACTGAATGACTTGTAGATAAAGACAGACTGAATGACTTGTAGATACAGACACAGACTGAATGACGTGTAGATAAAGACAGACTGAATGACTTGTAGATACAGACACAGACTGAATGACGTGTAGATACAGACTCACAGACTGAATGACTTGTAGATAAAGACACAGACTGAATGACTTGTAGATACAGACACAGACTGAATGACTTGTAGATACAGACTCACAGACTGAATGACTTGTAGATAAAGACACAGACTGAATGACTTGTAGATAAAGACACTGAAACAGACTGAATGACGTGTAGATACAGACACAGACTGAATGACTTGTAGATACAGACTCACAGACTGAATGACTTGTAGATAAAGACACAGACTGAATGACTTGTAGATAAAGACACTGAAACAGACTGAATGACGTGTAGATACAGACACTCACACAGACTGAATGACTTGTAGATACAAACACAGACTGAATGACTTGTAGATACAGACACAGACTGAATGACTTGTAGATACAGACACACAGACTGAATGACTTGTAGATACAGACACACAGACTGAATGACTTGTAGATACAGACACACAGACTGAATGACTTGTAGATACAGACACACAGACTGAATGACTTGTAGATACAGACTCACAGACTGAATGACTTGTAGATAAAGACATTGAAACAGACTGAATTACCTGTAGATAAAGACACTCAAACAGACTGAATGACTTGTAGATACAGACACTCAAACAGACTGAATGAATTGTAGATAAAGACACTGAAACAGACTGAATGACTTGTAGATAAAGACACTGAAACAGACTGAATGACTTGTAGATACAGACACTCAAACAGACTGAATGAATTGTAGACACAGACACAGACTGAATGACTTGTAGATGAAGACATTCACACACTGAATGACTTGTAGACACAGACATTCACACATACTGAATGACTTGTAGACACAGACATTCACACATACTGAATGACGTGTAGATACAGGCACAGACTGAATGACTTGGAGATACAGACTCACATACTGAATGACTTGTAGATACAAACTCACATACTGAATGACTTGTAGATAAAGACACTCAAACAGACTGAATGACTTGTAGATACAGACACACATACTGAATGACTTGTAGATAAAGACACTCAAACAGACTGAATGAATTGTAGATACAGACTGACAGACTGAATGACTTGTAGACACATACTCATTCATACTGAATGACTAGCATATACAGACTCACAGACTGAATGAATTGTAGATACAGACACATACTGAATAACTTGTAGATACAGACACAGACTGAATGACTTGTAGATAAAGACAGACTGAATGACTTGTAGATACAGACTCACAGACTGAATGACTTGTAAATACAGACACAGACTGAATGACTTGTAGATACAGACACAGACTGAATGAATTGTAGACACATATACTCACACAGACTTAATGACTTCTGGATGCAAATCAAATCCAATCAAATGTATTTATATAGACCTTCTTACATCAGCTGATATCTCAAAGTGCTGTACAGAAACTCAGCCTAAAACCCCAAACAGCAAGCAATGTTTATTAGGGAACACCATGTAGAGTGGCAGGTTATTTATTAGGGAACACCATCCAGAGTGTCAGGTTATTTATTAGGGAACACCATGCAGAGTGTCAGGTTATTTATTAGGGAACACCATGCAGAGTGGCAGGTTATTTATTAGGGAACACCATGCAGAGTGTCAGGTTATTTATTAAGGAACACCATGCAGAGTGTCAGGTTATTTATTAGGGAACACCATGCAGAGTGTCAGGTTATTTATTAGGGAACACCATGCAGAGTGTCAGGTTATTTATTAGGGAACACCATGCAGAGTGTCAGGTTATTTATTAGGGAACACCATGCAGAGTGGCAGGTTATTTATTAGGGAACACCCTGCAGAGTGTCAGGTTATTTATTAGGGAACACCCTGCAGAGTGTCAGGTTATTTATTAGGGAACACCATGCAGAGTGGCAGGTTATTTATTAGGGAACACCCTGCAGAGTGTCAGGTTATTTATTAGGGAACACCATGCAGAGTGGCAGGTTATTTATTAGGGAACACCATGCAGAGTGTCCGGTTATTTATTAGGGAACACCATGCAGAGTGTCAGGTTATTTATTAGGGAACACCATACAGAGTGTCAGGTTATTTATTATGGAACACCCTGCAGAGTGTCAGGTTATTTATTAGGGAACACCCTGCAGAGTGTCAGGTTATTTATTAGGGAACACCATGCAGAGTGGCAGGTTATTTATTAGGGAACACCATGCAGAGTGGCAGGTTATTTATTAGGGAACACCCTGCAGAGTGTCAGGTTATTTATTAGGGAACACATGCAGAGTGGCAGGTTATTTATTAGGGAACACCATGCAGAGTGGCAGGTTATTTATTAGGGAACACCTGCAGAGTGTCAGGTTATTTATTAGGGAACACCATGCAGAGTGGCAGGTTATTTATTAGGGAACACCATGCAGAGTGTCCGGTTATTTATTAGGGAACACCCTGCAGAGTGTCAGGTTATTTATTAGGGAACACCATACAGAGTGTCAGGTTATTTATTATGGAACACCCTGCAGAGTGTCAGGTTATTTATTATGGAACACCATACAGAGTGTCAGGTTATTTATTAGGGAACACCATGCAGAGTGTCAGGTTATTTATTAGGGAACACCATGCAGAGTGGCAGGTTATTTATTAGGGAACACCATGCAGAGTGGCAGGTTATTTATTAGGGAACACCCTGCAGAGTGTCAGGTTATTTATTAGGGAACACCATGCAGAGTGTCAGGTTATTTATTAGGGAACACCATGCAGAGTGTCAGGTTATTTATTAGGGAACACCATGCAGAGTGTCAGGTTATTTATTAGGGAACACCATGCAGAGTGTCAGGTTATTTATTAGGGAACACCATGCAGAGTGGCAGGTTATTTATTAGGGAACACCATGCAGAGTGGCAGGTTATTTATTAGGGAACACCCTGCAGAGTGTCAGGTTATTTATTAGGGAACACCATGCAGAGTGGCAGGTTATTTATTAGGGAACACCCTGCAGAGTGTCAGGTTATTTATTAGGGAACACCCTGCAGAGTGTCAGGTTATTTATTAGGGAACACCATGCAGAGTGGCAGGTTATTTATTAGGGAACACCCTGCAGAGTGTCAGGTTATTTATTAGGGAACACCATACAGAGTGTCAGGTTATTTATTAGGGAACACCATGCAGAGTGTCAGGTTATTTATTATGGAACACCATGCAGAGTGTCAGGTTATTTATTATGGAACACCATGCAGAGTGTCAGGTTATTTATTAGGGAACACCATGCAGAGTGTCAGGTTATTTATTAGGGAACACCATGCAGAGTGTCAGGTTATTTATTAGGGAACACCATGCAGAGTGTCAGGTTATTTATTAGGGAACACCATGCAGAGTGGCAGGTTATTTATTAGGGAACACCATGCAGAGTGTCAGGTTATTTATTAGGGAACACCATGCAGAGTGTCAGGTTATTTTTTAGGGAACACCTTGCAGAGTGTCAGGTTATTTATTAGGGAACACCATGCAGAGTGTCAGGTTATTTATTAGGAACACCATGCAGAGTGTCAGGTTATTTATTAGGGAACACCATGCAGAGTGGCAGGTTATTTATTAGGGAACACCATGCAGAGTGTCAGGTTATTTATTAGGGAACACCATGCAGAGTGGCAGGTTATTTATTAGGGAACACCATGCAGAGTGTCAGGTTATTTATTAAGGAACACCATGCAGAGTGTCAGGTTATTTATTAGGGAACACCATGCAGAGTGTCAGGTTATTTATTAGGGAACACCATGCAGAGTGGCAGGTTATTTATTAGGGAACACCATGCAGAGTGTCAGGTTATTTATTAGGGAACACCATGCAGAGTGTCAGGTTATTTATTAGGGAACACCATGCAGTGTCAGGTATTGATGTCGATAAAGTTGTTAATTAGGGAACACCATGTCACAGTGTTATTTCTGACCAGCAGTTCAGGTTTATTAGGGAAGTCACCATGCAGAGTGTTAACAGGTTATTTATTAGGGAACACCATGCAGTCCAGGTTATTTATTAGGGAACACCAGTCCGTCTGTTAACAGTCTTCCTTCTGACCCAGTCCGTCAGAACAGTCTTCCTTCTGACCCAGTCCGTCTGTTAACAGTCTTCCTTCTATCTGTCTGGGAACAGTCTTCCTTCTGACCCAGAGTCTCAGTCTCTGTCAACAGTCTTCCTTCTGACCCAGCAGTCTCAGCCTCTTCAACAGTTTCCTTAGGGAACACCAGTCTGTCTGTCTGTCTGTCAACAGTCTTCCTTCAGGTTATTTATTAACAGTCTTCCTTCTGACCCAGCAGTCTGTCTGTCAACAGTCTTCCTTCTGACCCAGTCAGTCTGTCAACAGTCTTCCTTCTGACCCAGCAGTCTCAGTCTCTGTCAACAGTTCTTTATTCTGAACACCATGCAGTCTCAGTCTCTGTCAACAGTCTTCCTTCTGACCCAGCAGTCTGTCTGTCAGGTCTTCCTTAGGGAACACCAGTCTGTCTGTCTGTCAGGTTATTTATTAGGGAACACCAGTCAGAGTGTCAGGTTATTTATTAGGGAACAGTCTTCCATGCAGAGTCTGTCTGTCAACAGTCTTCCTTCTGACCCAGCAGTCTGTGTCAACAGTCTTCCTTTACCCAGCAGTCTGTCTGTCAACAGTCTTCCATGACCCAGCAGTCTGTCTGTCAACAGGTTAGTCTTCTTCAACAGTCTTCCTTCTGACCCATCAGTCTCAGTCTCTGTCAACAGTCTTCCTTCTTACCCAGCAGTCTCAGTCTCTGTTAACAATCTTCCTTCTGACCCAGTCTGTCTGTCAACAGTCTTCCTTCTGACCCATCAGTCTCAGTCTCTGCAGAGTGTCCTTCTAACCCAGCAGTCTGTTCAACAGTCTTCCTTCTGACCCAGTCTGTCTGTCAACACCTTCTGACCCAGTCTGTGTCAACAGTCTTCCTTTATTAGTCTCTGTCAACAGTCTTCCTTCTGACCAGTTCTGTCTGGCAACAGTCTTCCTTCTGACCCAGCAGTCTCAGTCTCTGTCAACAGTCTTCCTTCTGACCCAGTCTGTCTGTCTGTCTGTCTGTCTGTCAACAGTCTTCCTTCTGACCCAGCAGTCCAAGTTTCTGTCAACAGTCTTCCTTCTGACCCAGCAGTCTGTCTGTCTGTCCGTCTGTCAACAGTCTTCCTTCTGACCCAGCAGTCTCAGTGTCTGTCAACAGTCTTCCTTCTGACCCAGCAGTCTGTCTGTCAACAGTCTTCCTTCTGACCCAGCAGTCTGTCTGTGAACAGTCTTCCTTCTCACCCAGCAGTCTGTCTGTCAACAGTCTTCCTTCTGACCCAGCAGTCTGTCTGTCAACAGTCTTCCTTCTCACCCAGCAGTCTGTCTGTGAACAGTCTTCCTTCTGACCCAGCAGTCTCAGTCTCTGTGAACAGTCTTCCTTCTGACCCAGTCTGTCTGTCAACAGTCTTCCTTCTGACCCAGCAGTCTCAGTCTATGTCAACAGTCTTCCTTCTGACCCAGTCCGTCTGTTAACAGTCTTCCTTCTGACCCAGCAGTCCGTCTGTCAACAGTCTTCCTTCTGACCCAGCAGTCTGTCTGTCAACATTCTTCCTTCTAACCCAGTCTGTCTGTCTGTCAACAGTCTTCCTTCTGACCCAGTCCGTCTGTTAACAGTCTTCCTTCTTACCCAGCAGTCCGTCTGTTAACAGTCTTCCTTCTGACCCAGCAGTCTGTCTGTCAACAGTCTTCCTTCTGACCCAGCAGTCTGTCTGTCAACAGTCTTCCTTCTGACCCAGCAGTCTCAGTCTCTGTGAACAGTCTTCCTTCTGACCCAGTCTGTCTGTCAACAGTCTTCTTTCTGATCCAGCAGTCTGTCTGTCAACAGTCTTCCTTTCTGACCCAGCAGTCTGTCTGTCAACAGTCTTCCTTTCTGACCCAGCAGTCTCAGTCTCTGTCAACAGTCTTCCTTCTGACCCAGCAGTCTGTCTGTCAACAGTCTTCCTTCTGACCCATCAGTCTCAGTCTCTGTCAACAGTCTTCCTTCTTACCCAGCAGTCTCAGTCTCTGTTAACAATCTTCCTTCTGACCCAGTCTGTCTGTCAACAGTCTTCCTTCTGACCCAGCAGTCTCAGTCTCTGTCAACAGTCGTCCTTCTAACCCAGCAGTCTGTCTGTCAACAGTCTTCCTTCTGACCCAGTCTGTCTGTCAACAGTCTTCCTTCTGACCCAGTCTGTCTGTCAACAGTCTTCCTTCTGACCCAGCAGTCTCAGTCTCTGTCAACAGTCTTCCTTCTGACCCAGTTCGTCTGTTAACAGTCTTCCTTCTGACCCAGCAGTCCGTCTGTCAACAGTCTTCCTTCTGACCCAGCAGTCTGTCTGTCAACAGTCTTCCTTCTGACCCAGCAGTCAACAGTCTTCTGACCCAGTCTGTCTGTCAACAGTCTTCCTTCTGACCCAGCAGTCTGTCTGTCAACAGTCTTCCTTCTGACCCAGCAGTCTCAGTCTCTGTCAACAGTCTTCCTTCTTGACAGTCTCAGTCTCTGTTAACAGTCTTCCTTCTGACCCCAGTCTGTCTGTCAACAGTCTTCCTTCTGACCCAGCAGTCTCAATCTCTGTCAACAGTGTCCTTCTAACCCAGCAGTCTGTCTGTCAACAGTCTTCCTGCTGACCCAGTCTGTCTGTCAACAGTCGTCCTTCTAACCCAGCAGTCTGTCTGTCAACAGTCTTCCTTCTAACCCAGTCTGTCTGTCTGTCTGTCTGTCTGTCAACAGTCTTCCTTCTGACCCAGCAGTCTCAGTCTCTGTCAACAGTCTTCCTTCTGACCCAGCAGTCTCAGTCTCTGTCAACAGTCTTCCTTCTGACCCGGTCTGTCTGTCAACAGTCTTCCTTCTGACCCAGCAGTCTCAGTCTCTGTCAACAGTCTTCCTTCTGACCCAGCAGTCTGTCTGTCTGTCTGTCTGTCTGTCTGTCAACAGTCTTCCTTCTGACCCAGCAGTCTGTCTGTCAACATTCTTCCTTCTAACCCAGTCTGTCTGTCTGTCAACAGTCTTCCTTCTGACCCAGTCCGTCTGTTAACAGTCTTCCTTCTGACCCAGCAGTCCGTCTGTTAACAGTCTTCCTTCTGACCCAGCAGTCTGTCTGTCAACAGTCTTCCTTCTGACCCAGCAGTCTGTCTGTCAACAGTCTTCCTTCTGACCCAGCAGTCTCAGTCTCTGTGAACAGTCTTCCTTCTGACCCAGTCTGTCTGTCAACAGTCTTCTTTCTGATCCAGCAGTCTGTCTGTCAACAGTCTTCCTTTCTGACCCAGCAGTCTGTCTGTCAACAGTCTTCCTTTCTGACCCAGCAGTCTCAGTCTCTGTCAACAGTCTTCCTTCTGACCCAGCAGTCTGTCTGTCAACAGTCTTCCTTCTGACCCATCAGTCTCAGTCTCTGTCAACAGTCTTCCTTCTTACCCAGCAGTCTCAGTCTCTGTTAACAATCTTCCTTCTGACCCAGTCTGTCTGTCAACAGTCTTCCTTCTGACCCAGCAGTCTCAGTCTCTGTCAACAGTCGTCCTTCTAACCCAGCAGTCTGTCTGTCAACAGTCTTCCTTCTGACCCAGTCTGTCTGTCAACAGTCTTCCTTCTGACCCAGCAGTCTCAGTCTCTGTCAACAGTCTTCCTTCTGACCCAGTTCGTCTGTTAACAGTCTTCCTTCTGACCCAGCAGTCCGTCTGTCAACAGTCTTCCTTCTGACCCAGCAGTCTGTCTGTCAACATTCTTCCTTCTAACCCAGTCTGTCTGTCTGTCTGTCAACAGTCTTCCTTCTGACCCAGTCTGTCTGTCAACAGTCTTCTTTCTGATCCAGCAGTCTGTCTGTCAACAGTCTTCCTTTCTGACCCAGCAGTCTGTCTGTCAACAGTCTTCCTTCTGACCCATCAGTCTCAGTCTCTGTCAACAGTCTTCCTTCTTACCCAGCAGTCTCAGTCTCTGTTAACAATCTTCCTTCTGACCCAGTCTGTCTGTCAACAGTCTTCCTTCTGACCCAGTCTGTCTGTCAACAGTCGTCCTTCTAACCCAGCAGTCTGTCTGTCAACAGTCTTCCTGCTGACCCAGTCTGTCTGTCAACAGTCGTCCTTCTAACCCAGCAGTCTGTCTGTCAACAGTCTTCCTTCTAACCCAGTCTGTCTGTCTGTCTGTCTGTCTGTCTGTCTGTCTGTCAACAGTCTTCCTTCTGACCCGGTCTGTCTGTCAACAGTCTTCCTTCTGACCCAGCAGTCTCAGTCTCTGTCAACAGTCTTCCTTCTGACCCAGCAGTCTGTCTGTCTGTCTGTCTGTCTGTCTGTCAACAGTCTTCCTTCTGACCCAGCAGTCTCAGTCTCTGTCAACAGTCTTCCTTCTGACCCAGCAGTCTGTCTGTGAACAGTAATCCTTCTCACCCAGCAGTCTGTCTGTCAACAGTCTTCCTTCTGACCCAGCAGGCTCAGTCTCTGTCAACAATCTTCCTTCTGACCCAGCAGTCTCAGGCTCTGTCAACAGTCTTCCTTCTAAGCCAGCAGTCTGTCTGTCAACAGACTTCCTTCTGACCCAGCAGTCTGTCTGTCAACAGTCTTCCTTCTGACCCAGCAGTCTGTCTGTCAACAGTCTTCCTTCTGACCCAGCAGTCTGTCTGTCAACAGTCTTCCTTCTGACCCAGCAGTCTCTGTCAACAGTCTTCCTTCTAACCCAGCAGTCTGTCTGTCAACAGTCTTCCTTCTGACCCAGCAGTCTGTCTGTCAACAGTCTTCCTTCTCACCTAGCAGTCTCAGTCTCTATGAACATGGCATTCAGGATTAGTTCAAGTTGTGTTTCAATCTGTCATCTAATGTGAGCTGTAACCCCTATTGGGTCACTAGACATTCATTCACAGCCATATGTTGGCATCACCAGGCGGGAACACACTGCCCCCCTCACATTCACAGCCCCTCAAAGGGCTCAGGAATCTAACACTTTGTTTTAACACCCTTTAACCCAAACACTACCAGCCGCTTCAATAAGTGAAGGATTAAGGGCTGAGGATGTAAATGAACACACAGCTTTCCATCTTCTCTCTGCTCAATGCAACATTACCAAAGTCTTACCAAGATCAACCAGGACATTTCAACTAGACAGGAAGTTGAAGGTCATTTCTGTTTCTAGTTACTCCATTTTGACTTGAGGTGTCTAACAAGAGATTGAGATAAATCCCATGTTTTAGGAGAAATACACTGAGTGATTCAGCAATGTTTAGGGGACAAAAGATATCAGCCATAATGTTGTGACATATTGTTCAATGTACAATAAACACCACATGTCAGTCTAATGTGGTCTGTTGTGGTCTCACTCCATAATAACACTGGTCTGTTGTGGTCTCACTCCATAATAACACTGGTCTGTTGTGGTCTCACTCCATAATAACACTGGTCTGTTGTGGTCTCACTCCATAATAACACTGTGGTCTGTTGTGGTCTCACTCCATAATAACACTGTGGTCTGTTGTGGTCTCACTCCATAATAACACTGGTCTGTTGTGGTCTCACTCCATAATAACACTGGTCTGTTGTGGTCTCACTCCATAATAACACTGGTCTGTTGTGGTCTCACACCATAATAACACTGGTCTGTTGTGGTCTCACACCATAATAACACTGGTCTGTTGTGGTCTCACACCATAATAAAACTGGTCTGTTGTGGTCTCACTCCATAATAACACTGGTCTGTTGTGGTCTCACTCCATAATAAAACTGGTCTGTTGTGGTCTCACTCCATAATAACACTGTGGTCTGTTGTGGTCTCTCCATAATAACACTGGTCTGTTGTGGTCTCACTCCATAATAACACTGGTCTGTTGTGGTCTCACTCCATAATAACACTGGTCTGTTGTGGTCTCACTCCATAATAACACTGGTCTGTTGTGGTCTCACTCCATAATAACACTGGTCTGTTGTGGTTTCACTCCATAATAACACTGGTCTGTTGTGGTCTCACACCATAATAACATTGGTCTGTTGTGGTCTCACTCCATAATAACACTGGTCTGTTGTGGTCTCACTCCATAATAACACTGGTCTGTTGTGGTCTCACTCCATAATAACACTGGTCTGTTGTGGTCTCACTCCATAATAACACTGGTCTGTTGTGGTCTCACACCATAATAACACTGTGGTCTGTTGTGGTCTCACTCCATAATAACACTGGTCTGTTGTGGTCTCACTCCATAATAACACTGTGGTCTGTTGTGGTCTCACTCCATAATAACACTGGTCTGTTGTGGTCTCACTCCATAATAACACTGGTCTGTTGTGGTCTCACTCCATAATAACACTGGTCTGTTGTGGTCTCACTCCATAATAACACTGGTCTGTTGTGGTCTCACACCATAATAACACTGGTCTGTTGTGGTCTCACTCCATAATAACACTGGTCTGTTGTGGTCTCACCATAATAAATGGTCTGTTGTGGTCTAACACTGGTCTGTTGTGGTCTCACTCCATAATAACTCTGTGGTCTGTTGTGGTCTCACACCATAATAACACTGTGGTCTGTTGTGGTCTCACACTGTAATAACACTGGTCTGTTGTGGTCTCACTCCATAATAACACTGGTCTGTTGTGGTCTCACTCCATAATAACACTGTGGTCTGTTGTGGTCTCACTCCATAATAACACTGGTCTGTTGTGGTCTCACACCATAATAACACTGTGGTCTGTTGTGGTCTCACTCCATAATAACACTGGTCTGTTGTGGTCTCACTCCATAATAACACTGGTCTGTTGTGGTCTCACACCATAATAGCACTGTGGTCTGTTGTGGTCTCACACTGTAATAACACTGGTCTGTTGTGGTCTCACTCCATAATAACACTGGTCTGTTGTGGTCTCACTCCATAATAACACTGTGGTCTGTTGTGGTCTCACTCCATAATAACACTGGTCTGTTGTGGTCTCACTCCATAATAACACTGGTCTGTTGTGGTCTCACTCCATAATAACACTGGTCTGTTGTGGTCTCACTCCATAATAACACTGTGGTCTGTTGTGGTCTCACTCCATAATAACACTGGTCTGTTGTGGTCTCACTCCATAATAACACTGGTCTGTTGTGGTCTCACTCCATAATAACACTGGTCTGTTGTGGTCTCACTCCATAATAACACTGGTCTGTTGTGGTCTCACTCCATAATAACACTGTGGTCTGTTGTGGTCTCACCCCATAATAACACTGGTCTGTTGTGGTTTCACTCCATAATAACACTGGTCTGTTGTGGTCTCACTCCATAATAACACTGGTCTGTTGTGGTCTCACTCCATAATAACACTGGTCTGTTGTGGTCTCACCCCATAATAACACTGGTCTGTTGTGGTCTCACTCCATAATAACACTGTGGTCTGTTGTGGTCTCACACCATAATAACACTGGTCTGTTGTGGTCTCACTCCATAATAACACTGGTCTGTTGTGGTCTCACTCCATAATAACACTGGTCTGTTGTGGTCTCACTCCATAATAACACTGGTCTGTTGTGGTCTCACTCCATAATAACACTGGTCTGTTGTGGTCTCACACCATAATAACACTGGTCTGTTGTGGTCTCACTCCATAATAACACTGGTCTGTTGTGGTCTCACACCATAATAACACTGGTCTGTTGTGGTCTCACTCCATAATAACACTGGTCTGTTGTGGTCTCACTCCATAATAACACTGGTCTGTTGTGGTCTCACTCCATAATAACACTGGTCTGTTGTGGTCTCACTCCATAATAACACTGTGGTCTGTTGTGGTCTCACACCGTAATAACACTGGTCTGTTGTGGTCTCACACCATAATAACACTGGTCTGTTGTGGTCTCACACCATAATAACACTGGTCTGTTGTGGTCTCACTCCATAATAACACTGGTCTGTTGTGGTCTCACTCCATAATAACACTGGTCTGTTGTGGTCTCACTCCATAATAACACTGGTCTGTTGTGGTCTCACTCCATAATAACACTGGTCTGTTGTGGTCTCACACCATAATAACACTGGTCTGTTGTGGTCTCACTCCATAATAACACTGGTCTGTTGTGGTCTCACTCCATAATAACACTGGTCTGTTGTGGTCTCACTCCATAATAACACTGGTCTGTTGTGGTCTCACTCCATAATAACACTGGTCTGTTGTGGTCTCACACCATAATAACACTGTGGTCTGTTGTGGTCTCACTCCATAATAACACTGGTCTGTTGTGGTCTCACTCCATAATAACACTGGTCTGTTGTGGTCTCACACCATAATAGCACTGTGGTCTGTTGTGGTCTCACACTATAATAACACTGGTCTGTTGTGGTCTCACTCCATAATAACACTGGTCTGTTGTGGTCTCACTCCATAATAACACTGGTCTGTTGTGGTCTCACTCCATAATAACACTGGTCTGTTGTGGTCTCACTCCATAATAACACTGGTCTGTTGTGGTCTCACTCCATAATAACACTGGTCTGTTGTGGTCTCACTCCATAATAACACTGTGGTCTGTTGTGGTCTCACTCCATAATAACACTGGTCTGTTGTGGTCTCACTCCATAATAACACTGGTCTGTTGTGGTCTCACTCCATAATAACACTGGTCTGTTGTGGTCTCACTCCATAATAACACTGGTCTGTTGTGGTCTCACACCATAATAACACTGGTCTGTTGTGGTCTCACTCCATAATAACACTGGTCTGTTGTGGTCTCACACCATAATAACACTGTGGTCTGTTGTGGTCTCACTCCATAATAACACTGTGGTCTGTTGTGGTCTCACTCCATAATAACACTGGTCGGTTGTGGTCTCACTCCATAATAACACTGGTCTGTTGTGGTCTCACTCCATAATAACACTGGTCTGTTGTGGTCTCACTCCATAATAACACTGGTCTGTTGTGGTCTCACTCCATAATAACACTGGTCTGTTGTGGTCTCACTCCATAATAACACTGGTCTGTTGTGGTCTCACTCCATAATAACACTGTGGTCTGTTGTGGTCTCACACCGTAATAACACTGGTCTGTTGTGGTCTCACACCATAATAACACTGGTCTGTTGTGGTCTCACACCATAATAACACTGGTCTGTTGTGGTCTCACTCCATAATAACACTGGTCTGTTGTGGTCTCACACCATAATAACACTGGTCTGTTGTGGTCTCACACCATAATAACACTGGTCTGTTGTGGTCTCACTCCATAATAACACTGGTCTGTTGTGGTCTCACTCCCATAATAACACTGGTCTGTTGTGGTCTCACTCCATAATAACACTGGTCTGTTGTGGTCTCACTCCATAATAACACTGGTCTGTTGTGGTCTCACTCCATAATAACACTGGTCTGTTGTGGTCTCACTCCATAATAACACTGGTCTGTTGTGGTCTCACCCCATAATAACACTGGTCTGTTGTGGTCTCACTCCATAATAACACTGGTCTGTTGTGGTCTCACACCATAATAACACTGGTCTGTTGTGGTCTCACTCCATAATAACACTGGTCTGTTGTGGTCTCACTCCATAATAACACTGGTCTGTTGTGGTCTCACTCCATAATAACACTGGTCTGTTGTGGTCTCACTCCATAATAACACTGGTCTGTTGTGGTCTCACTCCATAATAACACTGGTCTGTTGTGGTCTCACTCCATAATAACACTGGTCTGTTGTGGTCTCACTCCATAATAACACTGGTCTGTTGTGGTCTCACTCCATAATAACACTGGTCTGTTGTGGTCTCACTCCATAATAACACTGGTCTGTTGTGGTCTCACTCCATAATAACACTGGTCTGTTGTGGTCTCACTCCCATAATAACACTGGTCTGTTGTGGTCTCACTCCATAATAACACTGGTCTGTTGTGGTCTCACACCATAATAACACTGGTCTGTTGTGGTCTCACTCCATAATAACACTGGTCTGTTGTGGTCTCACTCCATAATAACACTGGTCTGTTGTGGTCTCACTCCATAATAACACTGGTCTGTTGTGGTCTCACTCCATAATAACACTGGTCTGTTGTGGTCTCACACCATAATAACACTGGTCTGTTGTGGTCTCACTCCATAATAACACTGGTCTGTTGTGGTCTCACCCCATAATAACACTGGTCTGTTGTGGTCTCACTCCATAATAACACTGTGGTCTGTTGTGGTCTCACACCATAATAACACTGGTCTGTTGTGGTCTCACTCCATAATAACACTGGTCTGTTGTGGTCTCACTCCATAATAACACTGGTCTGTTGTGGTCTCACTCCATAATAACACTGGTCTGTTGTGGTCTCACTCCATAATAACACTGGTCTGTTGTGGTCTCACTCCATAATAACACTGGTCTGTTGTGGTCTCACTCCATAATAACACTGGTCTGTTGTGGTCTCACTCCATAATAACACTGGTCTGTTGTGGTCTCACTCCATAATAACACTGGTCTGTTGTGGTCTCACTCCATAATAACACTGGTCTGTTGTGGTCTCACTCCATAATAACACTGGTCTGTTGTGGTCTCACTCCATAATAACACTGGTCTGTTGTGGTCTCACTCCATAATAACACTGGTCTGTTGTGGTCTCACTCCATAATAACACTGGTCTGTTGTGGTCTCACTCCATAATAACACTGGTCTGTTGTGGTCTCACTCCATAATAACACTGGTCTGTTGTGGTCTCACTCCATAATAACACTGGTCTGTTGTGGTCTCACTCCATAATAACACTGGTCTGTTGTGGTCTCACTCCATAATAACACTGGTCTGTTGTGGTCTCACTCCATAATAACACTGGTCTGTTGTGGTCTCACTCCATAATAACACTGGTCTGTTGTGGTCTCACTCCATAATAACACTGGTCTGTTGTGGTCTCACTCCATAATAACACTGGTCTGTTGTGGTCTCACTCCATAATAACACTGGTCTGTTGTGGTCTCAACATAATAACACTGGTCTGTTGTGGTCTCACTCCATAATAACACTGGTCTGTTGTGGTCTCACTCCATAATAACACTGGTCTGTTGTGGTCTCACTCCATAATAACACTGGTCTGTTGTGGTCTCAGTTCTAATAACACTGTGGTCTGTTGTGGTCTCACTCCATAATAACACTGGTCTGTTGTGGTCTCACACTCCATAATAACACTGGTCTGTTGTGGTCTCACTCCATAATAACACTGGTCTGTTGTGGTCTCACTCCATAATAACACTGGTCTGTTGTGGTCTCACTCCATAATAACACTGGTCTGTTGTGGTCTCACTCTATAATAACACTGGTCTGTTGTGGTCTCACTCCATAATAACACTGGTCTGTTGTGGTCTCACTCCATAATAACACTGGTCTGTTGGAAGTCTAGTATAATAACACTGGTCTGTTGTGGTCTCAGACATAATAACACTGGTCTGTTGTGGTCTCACTCCATAATAACACTGGTCTGTTGTGGTCTACTATAATAACACTGGTAGGTTGAAGTCTAGTATAATAACACTGGTCTGTTGTGGTCTACTCCATAATAACACTGGTCTGTTGTGGTCTCACATTAAGAACAACTTTGGTTAGCCAGTTAGCTGATAAATGCTTCCTCTACAGCTCATATCAGCGGCCAGGGAGGTAAGTTGTTTTTCTCTTGGTTCATCTGTGAACTTTTTACTCCAGACTTGATAAACAGACTGTGTTTTCTCCATATTTCTATCAGCCAGGAAGATGCTGCTATCAGGAAAATGAGGAGGAGAGCTGAGTAATGAAGTGAGCTGTGATAGGAAACTACCTGATAACACTGTCATATAATACATTATATTAGGAGTTATTATTCTGCAGGAGGAACACAGAGAGTAGGAGACTAGTTCCTTTGGTTCAGATGGTAGGTTCCTCCACTGTGGTTCTACATGCTAGGTTAGGAAGGTAGTATTCAGACTAGGTAGGCTAGGAAGGTAGTATTCAGACTAGGTAGGCTAGATAGTTAGTATTCAGACTAGGTTAGGTAGTTAGTATTCAGACTAGGTAGGTTAGGTAGTTAGTATTCAGACTAGGTAGGTTAGGTAGTTAGTATTCAGACTAGGTAGGCTAGGTAGTTACTATTCAGAAACTATGCAGTTTTTTGTTTAGGTTAGGTAGTTAGTATTCAGACTAGGTAGTAGGTTAGTATTCTCAGACTAGGTACCAGTTATCCTCAGACCACTAGTATCTTAGTATTCAGCTCTGTACCATCACTCATTCATATATCTTTAGTATTTAGGTTATCCCCTTAGTTAGTATAAGACAGAGTTAGGTATTGTTTATTACTTGTTGGTTATCACTGCATTGTCGGAACTAGAAGCAGTTAGTATTCAGACTATTAACAGGTAACTAGGTAGTTAGTATTCAGGTTAGGTAGTTAGTATATTCAGACTAGGTAGGTTAGGTAGTTAGTATTCAGACTAGGTAGGTTAGGTATTTAGTATTCAGACTAGGTAGGTTAGGTAGGCAGTTAGTATTCAGACTAGGTAGGTTAGGTAGTTAGTATTCAGGTTAGGTAGTTAGTATTCAGACTAGGTAGGTTAGGTAGTTAGTATTCAGACTAGGTAGGTTAGGTAGTTAGTATTCAGACTAGGTAGGTTAGGTAGTTAGTATTCAGACTAGGTAGGTTACTATTCAGACTATTTAGGCTAGGTAGTTAGTATTCAGACTAGGTAGGTTAGGTTAGGTATTTAGTATTCAGACTAGGTAGGTTAGGTAGTTAGTATTCAGGTTAGGTAGTTAGTATTCAGACTAGGTAGGTTAGGTAGTTAGTATTCAGACTAGGTAGTTAGGTATTCAGACTAGGTAGGTTAGGCAGTTAGTATTCAGACTATTTAGACTAGGTAGTTAGTATTCAGACTAGGTAGGTTAGGTAGTTAGTATTCAGACTAGGTAGGTTAGGTAGTTAGTATTCAGACTAGGTAGGTTAGGTAGTTAGTATTCA
>NW_027040218.1:196695-198460 GCF_034236695.1 Oncorhynchus nerka | reverse complement strand
GAGAGGAGGGGGAGAGGAGAGGAGGGGAGAGGGGGAGAGGAGGGGAGAGGAGAGGAGAGGAGGAGAGGAGAGGGGGGAGAGGGGAGAGGAGAGGAGGGGAGGGAGAGAGGGGGGAGAGGAGGGGAGGGAGAGGAGAGGGGAGAGGAGAGGGAGGGGAGAGGGGGAGAGGAGGGGAGAGGAGAGGGGGAGAGGAGGGGAGAGGAGAGGGTGAGAGGAGAGGAGGGGGAGAGAGAGGAGAGGAGAGGGAGAGGAGAGGGGAGGGAGGGGGAGAGGAGGGGAGAGGAGAGGGGGAGAGGGAGGGGGAGAGGAGAGGGGGAGAGAGGGAGAGGAGAGGGGGAGAGGAGGGAGAGGGAGGGGGAGAGGAGAGGAGGGGAGGGGAGGGGGAGGAGAGGGGGAGAGGAGAGAGGGAGGGGAGAGGAGAGGAGAGAGGGAGAGAGGGGGGAGAGGAGAGGGGGGAGAGGGAGGGGAGAGGAGAGAAGGGAGAGGAGGGAGAGAGAGGGGAGGGAGGGGAGAGGAGGAAGAGGAGAGGGGGGAGGGGAGAGGAGAGGGGAGGGGAGAGGAGAGGAGAGGAGAGGGAGAGGAGGGGGAGGGGAGAGGTGGGAGAGGAGGGGAGAGGAGAGGGGGAGAGGAGGGGAGAGGAGGAGAGGAGGGGAGGGAGGGGGGGAGAGGAGGGAGAGGAGAGAAGAGGAGAGGGGGAGGAGAGAGGGACAGGGAGGGGGAGAGGAGAGGGGGGAGAGGAGGGAGAGGGGGAGAGGAGGGGGAGAGGAGGGAGAGGGGGAGAGGGAGGGAGGGGAGAGGGGGAGAGGAGGGAGAGAGAGGGAGGAGGAGGGGAGAGGGGGAGAGGGAGAGAGAGGGGGAGAGGGAGGGAGAGGGGAGAGGGAGGGGAGAGGAGGGGGGAGAGGAGGGAGAGAGAGAAGAGGGAGGGGGGAGAGGAGAGGAGAGGAGGGGGAGAGGAGAGGGAGGGGAGAGGGGAGAGGAGAGGAGGGGAGAGGGGGAGGGAGGGGAGAGGGAGAGGGAGAGGAGGGGAGAGAGAGGGGGAGAGGAGAGGAGGGGGAGGAGGGGGAGGAGAGGGGGAGAGGAGGGAGAGGAGAGAGGAGGGGAGAGGGGAGAGGAGAGAGGGAGAGGAGAGGGAGGGGAGAGGAGAGGAGGAGAGGATGAGAAGAGACGGGAGGAGAGGAGGAAGAGGATGGGAGAGGGAGAGGAGGAGGGAAGAAGAGAGAGAGGAGAGGATGGATGGGGAGAAGAGGTGGAGAGGGAGAGGGAGAGGAGAGGAGAGGGAGAGAGGAGAGGAGAGAGAGGAGAGAGAGAGGAGAGGAGAGGAGGGGGAGGGGAGGATGGGAGAGGAGAGAGATGAGAGAAACCAGCAACCAAAAAGTTGCAGTGTAAATGTGGGGACCATGTGTGTAGAGCAGATGAGGGGCTGAGGGGAACAACAATGATGACAGGCACAACAGATAAGTAACGAGGAGAAGCTATCACCAGGAGAAGATAGTCACCAGGAGAAGCCAGTCACCAGGAGAAGACAAGTCACCAGGAGAAGCCAGTCACCAGGAGAAGCTAGTCACCAGGAGAAGCTAGTCACCAGGAGAAGCCATTCATTAGAGAAGACAGTCACTAGAGAAGCTAATCACTAGGAGAAGCTAATCACTAGGAGAAGCTAATCACTAGAGAAGCTAATCACTGGATAAGCCAGTCACTAGGAGAAGCTAGTCACCAGGAGAAGCTAGTCACTAGAGAAGCTATTCATTAGGAGAAGACAGTCACC
>NW_027040218.1:174195-191695 GCF_034236695.1 Oncorhynchus nerka | reverse complement strand
GAGGACACAAGAATCCTCCTCCTCTCAAACCACAAACAGATGAAGGACAAGCCTCCTCTCCTCCTCCTCCTCTCAAACCACAAACAGATGAGGGACAAGCCTCCTCTCCTCTCCCCTCCTCCTCTCCTCTCCCTTCCTTCTCCTCTCCCCTCCTCCTCTCAACCTCTCCCTTCATCCTCCTCTCAAACCACAAACAGATGAAGGACAAGCCTCCTCTCCTCTCCCCTCCTCCTCCTCTCTTCTCCTCTCCCTTCCTTCTCCTCTCCCCTCCTCCTCCTCTCAAACCACAAACAGATGAAGGACAAGCCTCCTCTCCTCTCCTCTCCTCTCCCTTCCTCTCCCTTCCTCCTCCTCTCCTCCTCCTCCTCTCCTCCTCCTCCTCTCCCCCTCCTCTCCTCTCCCTTCCTCCTCCTCCTCTCCCTTCCTCCTCCTCTCCTCTCCTCTCCCCGCCTCCTGTCCTCCTCTCCTCCTCCTCCTCTCAAACCACAAACAGATGAAGGACAAGCCTCCTCTCCTCCTCCTCCTCTCAAACCACAAACAGATGAAGGACAAGCCTCCTCTCCTCCTCCTCCTCTCAAACCACAAACAGACGAAGGACAAGCCTCCTCTCCTCCTCCTCCTCTCAAACCACAAACAGATGAAGGACAAGCCTCCTCTCAAACCACAAACAGATGAGGGACAAGCCTCCTCTCCTCCTCCTCTCAAACCACAAACAGATGAAGGACAAGCCTCCTCTCCTCTCCCCTCCTCTCCTCTCCTTCCTTCTCCTCTCCCTCCTCCTCTCCTCCTCTTCCTTCCTCCTCCTCTCAAACCACAAACAGATGAAGGACAAGCCTCCTCTCCTCTCCCCTCCTCTCCTCTCCCTTCCTTCTCCTCTCCCCCTCCTCCTCTCCTCCTCTTCCTTCCTCCTCCTCTCAAACCACAAACAGATGCAGGACAAGCCTCTCCTCCTCCTCCTCCTCTCAAACCACAAACAGATGAAGGACAAGCCTCCTCTCCCTCTCCCCTCCTCTCCTCTCCCTTCCTTCTCCTCTCCCTCCTCCTCTCCTCCTCTTCCTTCCTCCTCCTCTCAAACCACAAACAGATGCAGGAAACAAAACAGATGAAGGACAAGCCTCCTCTCCTCCTCCTCCTCTCAAACCACAAACAGATGAAGGACAAGCCTCCTCTCCTCCTCCTCCTCTCAAACCACAAACAGATGAAGGACAAGCCTCCTCTCCCTCCTCCTCCTCTCCTCTCCCTTCCTTCTCCTTCTCCTCCTCCTCTCCTCCTCTTCCTTCCTCCTCCTCTCAAACCACAAACAGATGCAGGACAAGCCTCCTCTCCTCTCCCTCCTCCTCCTCTCTCTTCTCCCTCTCTCCTCCTCCTCCTCTCCCTTCCTCCTCCTCTCCCCTCCTCCTCTCCTCTCCCTTCCTCCTCCTCTCCTCTCCTCCTCCTCTCCTCTCCCTTCCTCCTCCTCTCCCTCCTCCTCTCCTCTCCCTTCCTCCTCCTCTCCCCTCCTCCACTACCACTCTTTCATAAAAACACTGGTTATTTATAGCACTACATAATCAATAACGAGTATTGATTATGGGAATGGAATGCAACATCTCCCTGATGTAGAGTCTCCTTGATGTAGAGTCTCCCTGATGTAGGGTCTCCCTGATGTAGGCTGTTACTGTCTATTATCTATCCTTTACCCCTACCTACAGTATACTGCTGTTACTGTCTATTATCTATCCTTTACCCCTACCTACAGTATACTGCTGTTACTGTCTATTATCTATCCTTTACCCCTACCTACAGTATACTGCTGTTACTGTCTATTATCTATCCTTTACCCCTACCTACAGTATACTGCTGTTACTGTCTATTATCTATCCTTTACCCCTACAGTATACAGCTGTTACTGTCTATTACCTATCCTTTACCCCTACAGTATACAGCTGTTACTGTCTATTATCTATCCTTTACCCCTACAGTATACTGCTGTTACTGTCTATTATCTATCCTGTACCCCTACCTACAGTATACTGCTGTTACTGTCTATTATCTATCCTGTACCCCTACCTACAGTATACTGCTGTTACTGTCTATTACCTATCCTTTACCCCTACAGTATACTGGTGTTACTGTCTATTACCTATCCTTTACCCCTACAGTATACTGCTGTTACTGTCTATTACCTATCCTTTACCCCTACCTACAGTATACTGCTGTTACTGTCTATTATCTATCCTTTACCACTACCTACAGTATACTGCTGTTACTGTCTATTATCTATCCTTTACCCCTACAGTATACTGCTGTTACTGTCTATTATCTATCCTTTACCCCTACCTACAGTATACTGCTGTTACTGTCTATTATCTATCCTTTACCCCTACCTACATTATACTGCTGTTACTGTCTATTATCTATCCTTTACCCCTACCTACAGTATACTGCTGTTACTGTCTATCTATCCTTTACCCCTACCTACAGTATACTGCTGTTACTGTCTATTATCTATCCTTTACCCCTACCTACAGTATACTGCTGTTACTGTCTATTATCTATCCTTTACCCCTACCTACAGTATACTGCTGTTACTGTCTATTATCTATCCTTTACCCCTACCTACAGTATACTGATGTTACTGTCTATTATCTATCCTTTACCCCTACAGTATACTGCTGTTACTGTCTATTATCTATCCTGTACCCCTACCTACAGTATACTGCTGTTACTGTCTATTATCTATCCTTTACCCCTACCTACAGTATACTGATGTTACTGTCTATTATCTATCCTTTACCCCTACAGTATACTGCTGTTACTGTCTATTACCTATCCTTTACCCCTACCTACAGTATACTGCTGTTACTGTCTATTATCTATCCTTTACCCCTACCTACAGTATACTGCTGTTACTGTCTATTACCTATCCTTTACCCCTACAGTATACTGCTGTTACTGTCTATTATCTATCCTTTACCCCTACCTACAGTATACTGCTGTTACTGTCTATTATCTATCCTTTACCCCTACCTACAGTATACTGCTGTTACTGTCTATTATCTATCCTTTACCCCTACCTACATTATACTGCTGTTACTGTCTATTATCTATCCTTTACCCCTACCTACAGTATACTGCTGTTACTGTCTATTATCTATCCTTTACCCCTACAGTATACTGCTGTTACTGTCTATTATCTATCCTTTACCCCTACCTACATTATACTGCTGTTACTGTCTATTATCTATCCTTTACCCCTACAGTATACTGCTGTTACTGTCTATTATCTATCCTTTACCCCTACAGTATACTGCTGTTACTGTCTATTATCTATCCTTTACCCCTACCTACAGTATACTGCTGTTACTGTCTATTATCTATCCTTTACCCCTACCTACAGTATACTGCTGTTACTGTCTATTATCTATCCTTTACCCCTACCTACAGTATACTGCTGTTACTGTCTATTATCTATCCTTTACCCCTACCTACAGTATACTGCTGTTACTGTCTATTATCTATCCTTTACCCCTACCTACAGTATACTGCTGTTACTGTCTATTACCTATCCTTTACCCCTACAGTATACTGTTGTTACTGTCTATTATCTATCCTTTACCCCTACCTACAGTATACTGCTGTTACTGTCTATTATCTATCCTTTACCCCTACAGTATACTGCTGTTACTGTCTATTATCTATCCTTTACCCCTACCTACATGTACATAGCTACCTCAATTACCTCGTACCCCTGCACATTGACTGTACTGGTACCTGGTGTATATAGACTCATTACTGGTACCCCGTGTATATGGCCAAGTTATCATTGACTCAGTACTGGTACCCAGTGTATATAGACTCATTACTGGTACCCAGTGTATATAGCCATGTTATCATTGACTCAGTACTGGTACCCAGTGTATATAGACTCAGTACTGGTACCCAGTGTATATAGACTCATTACTGGTACCCAGTGTATAGAGCCATGTTATCATTGACTCAGTACTGGTACCCAGTGTATATAGACTCAGTACTGGTACCCAGTGTATAAAGCCCTCCACCATGTTTACCTGAGTTGGGATGTGACCATCTCTTACCTGGCTGGTCTCTGGGGCAGGTCCCTCCACCATGTTTACCTGAGTTGGGATGTGACCACCTCTACCTGGCTGGTCTCTGGGGCAGGTCCCTCCACCATGTTGACCTGAGTTGGGATGTGACCATCTCTTACCTGGCTGGTCTCTGGGGCAGGTCCCTCCACCATGTTGACCTGAGTTGGGATGTGACCATCTCTTACCTGGCTGGTCTCTGGGGCAGGTCCCTCCACCATGTTGACCTGAGTTGGGATGTGACCATCTCTTACCTGGCTGGTCTCTGGGGCAGGTCCCTCCACCATGTTGACCTGAGTTGGGATGTGACCATCTCTTACCTGGCTGGTCTCTGGGGCAGGTCCCTCCACCATGTTGACCTGAGTTGGGATGTGACCATCTCTTACCTGGCTGGTCTCTGGGGCAGGTCCCTCCACCATGTTGGCTTGGAACAGCAACTGCAGCAGGTGGACCTGGGCCACACTGAGGAAGAACTGCAGACTAGATGTTACGTTCACCTCCAGGGAGTGACCACACACCAGCACCTCCTGTTGAGACAGAGAGAGACAATATAAACACCAGCACCTCCTGTTGAGACAGAGAGAGACAATATAAACACCAGCACCTCCTGTTGGGACAGAGAGACAATATAAACACCAGCACCTCCTGTTGGGACAGAGAGAGACAATATAAACACCAGCACCTCCTGTTGGGACAGAGAGAGACAATATAAACACCAGCACCTCCTGTTGGGTCAGAGAGAGACAATATAAACACCAGCACCTCCTGTTGGGACAGAGAGAGACAATATAAACACCAGCACCTCCTGTTGGGTCAGAGAGAGACAATATAAACACCAGCACCTCCTGTTGGGACAGAGAGAGACAATATAAACACCAGCACCTCCTGTTGGGACAGAGAGAGACAATATAAACACCAGCACCTCCTGTTGGGACAGAGAGAGACAATATAAACACCAGCACCTCCTGTTGGGGCAGAGAGACAATATAAACACCAGCACCTCCTGTTGAGACAGAGAGAGACAATATAAACACCAGCACCTCCTGTTGGGTCAGAGAGAGACCACACACCAGCACCTCCTGTTGGGGCAGAGAGACAATATAAACACCAGCACCTCCTGTTGGGTCAGAGAGAGACAATATAAACACCAGCACCTCCTGTTGGGTCAGAGAGAGACAATATAAACACCAGCACCTCCTGTTGGGACAGAGAGAGACAATATAAACACCAGCACCTCCTGTTGAGACAGAGAGAGAGACAATATAAACACCAGCACCTCCTGTTGGGACAGAGAGAGACAATATAAACACCAGCACAATATAAACACCAGCACCTCCTGTTGGGTCAGAGAGACAATATAAACACCAGCACCTCCTGTTGGGTCAGAGAGAGACAATATAAACACCAGCACCTCCTGTTGGGTCAGAGAGAGACAATATAAACACCAGCACCTCCTGTTGAGACAGAGAGACAATATAAACACCAGCACCTCCTGTTGGGTCAGAGAGACAATATAAACACCAGCACCTCCTGTTGGGTCAGAGAGAGACAATATAAACACCAGCACCTCCTGTTGGGTCAGAGAGAGACAATATAAACACCAGCACCTCCTGTTGAGACAGAGAGACAATATAAACACCAGCACCTCCTGTTGAGACAGAGAGACAATATAAACACCAGCACCTCCTGTTGGGTCAGAGAGACAATATAAACACCAGCACCTCCTGTTGGGTCAGAGAGAGACAATATAAACACCAGCACCTCCTGTTGGGTCAGAGAGAGACAATATAAACACCAGCACCTCCTGTTGGGTCAGAGAGAGACAATATAAACACCAGCACCTCCTGTTGGGTCAGAGAGAGACCACACACCAGCACCTCCTGTTGGGTCAGAGAGAGACAATATAAACACCAGCACCTCCTGTTGAGACAGAGAGACAATATAAACACCAGCACCTCCTGTTGAGACAGAGAGAGAGACAATATAAACACCAGCACCTCCTGTTGGGGCAGAGAGACAATATAAACACCAGCACCTCCTGTTGGGACAGAGAGAGACAATATAAACACCAGCACCTCCTGTTGGGACAGAGAGAGACAATATAAACACCAGCACCTCCTGTTGGGTCAGAGAGAGACCACACACCAGCACCTCCTGTTGAGACAGAGAGACAATATAAACACCAGCACCTCCTGTTGGGACAGAGAGAGACAATATAAACACCAGCACCTCCTGTTGAGACAGAGAGACAATATAAACACCAGCACCTCCTGTTGGGACAGAGAGAGACAATATAAACACCAGCACCTCCTGTTGGGACAGAGAGAGACCACACACCAGCACCTCCTGTTGGGACAGAGAGAGACAATATAAACACCAGCACCTCCTGTTGGGTCAGAGAGACAATATAAACACCAGCACCTCCTGTTGGGACAGAGAGAGACAATATAAACACCAGCACCTCCTGTTGGGTCAGAGAGAGACTATATAAACACCAGCACCTCCTGTTGAGACAGAGAGACAATATAAACACCAGCACCTCCTGTTGGGACAGAGAGAGACAATATAAACACCAGCACCTCCTGTTGGGGCAGAGAGACTATATAAACACCAGCACCTCCTGTTGGGTCAGAGAGAGACAATATAAACACCAGCACCTCCTGTTGGGACAGAGAGAGACAATATAAACACCAGCACCTCCTGTTGGGACAGAGAGAGACCACACACCAGCACCTCCTGTTGGGGCAGAGAGACAATATAAACACCAGCACCTCCTGTTGGGTCAGAGAGAGACAATATAAACACCAGCACCTCCTGTTGGGTCAGAGAGAGACCACACACCAGCACCTCCTGTTGGGACAGAAAGAGACAATATAAACACCAGCACCTCCTGTTGGGTCAGAGAGACAATATAAACACCAGCACCTCCTGTTGGGTCAGAGAGAGACCACACACCAGCACCTCCTGTTGGGACAGAGAGAGACCACACACCAGCACCTCCTGTTGGTAAAGGTTCTGGGTTCATGTTGAAACCTCACTATAAAGGTTCTGGGTTCATGTTTAAACCTCACTGTAAATGTTCTGGGTTCATGTTGAAACCTCACTGTAAAGGTTCTGGCTTCATGTTAAAACCTCACTGTAAAGGTTATGGGTTCATGTTGATACCTCACTGTAAAGGTTCTGGGTTCATGTTGATACCTCACTATAAAGGTTCTGGGTTCATGTTTAAACCTCACTGTAAAGGTTCTGGGTTCATGTTGATACCTCACTGTAAAGGTTCTGGGTTCATGTTTAAAACCTCACTGTAAAGGTTCTGGGTTAATGTTGATACCTCACTGTAAAGGGTCTGGGTTCATGTTCAAACCTCATATTAAATGTTCTGGGTTCATGGTGCCTCATACTAACCTCCACTTGTCTGTTGTCAGGGATCTGGGCTTGCTGAATATGATGGCAGGTGCTGCTGTCACTCTGACAGAGAAGTCCGTCACGATGGGGGTGAGGATGGCTCTCCTCTCCTGGTGTCTCCTGATACTGGGGGGTGGGGGGAGAGAACAGAGAGAGAGGTCAGGATGGGGGGTGAGGATGGACCTCCTCTCCTGGTGTCTCCTGATACTGGGGGGGGCAGAGAGAGAGGTCAGGATGGGGGTGAGGATGGTTCTCCTCTCCTGGTGTCTCCTGATACTGGGGAGGGGGGAGAACAGAGAGAGAGGTCAGGATGGGGGTGAGGATGGCTCTCCTCTCCTGGTGTCTCCTGATACTGGGGGGGGGAACAGAGAGAGAGGTCAGGATGGGGGTGAGGATGGCTCTCCCTCTCCTGGTGTCTCCTGATACTGGGGAGGGGGAGAACAGAGAGAGAGGTCAGGATGGGGTGAGGATGGCTCTCCTCTCCTGGTGTCTCCTGATACTGGGGGGGACAGAGAGAGAGGTCAGGATGGGGGTGAGGATGGCTCTCCTCTCCTGGTGTCTCCTGATACTGGGGGACAGAGAGAGAGGTCAGGATGGGGGTGAGGATGGCTCTCCTCTCCTGGTGTCTCCTGGTACTGGGGGGTGGGTGGGAGGAACAGAGAGAGAGGTCAGGATGGGGGTGAGGATGGCTCTCCTCTCCTGGTGTCTCCTGGTGTTCCACCCTTCATCTACGCTGATTGAAATGGATTTAACAGGTGACATCAATAAGGGATCATATCTTTCACCTGGTCAGTCTGTGTCCATAGTAATGTTGGGTACACTCAGTGTATTAAAATAGAAGTAAGTCCGCATGGAGGTCAGGGGTCATCTTTAATCACACACTATGTCGGCCATCTTTAATCACACACTGGGTTGGCCATCTTTAATCACACACTGGGTTGGCCATCTTTAATGACACACTGGGTTGGCCATCTTTAATTACACACTGGGTTGGCCATCTTTAATCACACACTGGGTCGGCCATCTTTAATCACACACTGGGTCGGCCATCTTTAATCACACACTGGGTCGGCCATCTTTAATCACACACTGGGTTGGCCATCTCTAATCACTAATCACACACTGGGTCGGCCATCTTTAATCACACACTGGGGGTTGGCCATCTTTAATCACACACTGGGGGTTGGCCATCTTTAATCACTAATCACACACTGGGTTGGCCATCTTTAATCACACACTGGGTCGGCCATCTTTAATCACACACTGGGTCGGCCATCTTTAATCACACACTGGGTCGGCCATCTTTAATCACACACTGGGTTGGCCATCTTTAATCACACACTGGGTTGGCCATCTTTAA
The DNA here is from genome assembly GCF_034236695.1 of Oncorhynchus nerka. Taxonomy (NCBI): domain Eukaryota; kingdom Metazoa; phylum Chordata; class Actinopteri; order Salmoniformes; family Salmonidae; genus Oncorhynchus; species Oncorhynchus nerka. The sequence goes on along the minus strand of NW_027040218.1, from coordinate 182,845 downwards.
TCACACACTGGGTCGGCCATCTTTAATCACACACTGGGTCGGCCATCTTTAATCACACACTGGGTCGGCCATCTTTAATCACACACTGGGTTGGCCATCTTTAATCACACACTGGGTCGGCCATCTTTAATCACACACTGGGTCGGCCATCTTTAATCACACACTGGGTTGGCCATCTTTAATTACACACTGGGTTGGCCATCTTTAATCACATACTGGATTGGCCATCTTTAATCTCACACTGGGTCGGCCATCTTTAATCTCACACTGGGTCGGCCATCTTTAATCACACACTGGGTTGGCCATCTTTAATCACTAATCACACACTGGGTCGGCCATCTTTAATCACACACTAGGTCGGCCATCTTTAATCACACACTGGGTTGGCCATCTTTAATCACACACTGGGTTGGCCATCTTTAATCTCACACTGGGTCGGCCATCTTTAATCACACACTGGGTTGGCCATCTCTAATCACTAATCACACACTGGGTTGGCCATCTCTAATCACTAATCACACACTGGGTCGGCCATCTTTAATCACACACTGGGGGTTGGCCATCTCTAATCACTAATCACACACTGGGTCGGCCATCTTTAATCACACACTGGGGGTCGGCCATCTTTAATCACACACTGGGGGTCGGCCATCTTTAATCACACACTGGGTTGGCCATCTTTAATCACACACTGGGTCGGCCATCTTTAATCACACACTGGGTTGGCCATCTTTAATCACACACTGGGTTGGCCATCTTTAATCCCCTCTCATGGCTGTCAGTAGTACAGTCAGTCTATAGGCTGTCAGTAGTACAGTCTATAGGCTGTCAGTAGTACAGTCTATAGGCTGTCAGTAGTACAGTCAGTCTATAGCTGAGTGGGTCTGTTTTCCCCTCTCATGGCTGTCAGTAGTACAGTCAGTCTATAGCTGAGTGGGTCTGTTTTCCCCTCTCATGGCTGTCAGTAGTACAGTCAGTCTATAGCTGAGTGGGTCTGTTTTCCCCTCTCATGGCTGTCAGTAGTACAGTCAGTCTATAGCTGAGTGGGTCTGTTTTCCCCTCTCATGGCTGTCAGTAGTACAGTCAGTCTATAGCTGAGTGGGTCTGTTTTCCCCTCTCATGGCTGTCAGTAGTACAGTCAGTCTATAGCTGAGTGGGTCTGTTTTCCCCTCTCATGGCTGTCAGTAGTACAGTCAGTCTATAGCTGAGTGGGTCTGTTTTCCCCTCTCATGGCTGTCAGTAGTACAGTCTATAGGCTGTCAGTAGTACAGTCAGTCTATAGCTGAGAAGGTCTGTTTTCCCCTCTCATGGCTGTCAGTAGTACAGTCAGTCTAAAGCTGAGTGGGTCTGTTTTCCCCTCTCATGGCTGTCAGTAGTACAGTCAGTCTATAGCTGAGTGGGTCTGTTTTCCCCTCTCATGGCTGTCAGTAGTACAGTCTATAGGCTGTCAGTAGTACAGTCAGTCTATAGCTGAGTACAATACCACACACTTCACAGGGTCCAACCTGTGGACTATGTCCTCTACAATACCACACACTTCACAGGGTCCAACCTGTGGACTCTGTCCTCTACAATACCACACACTTCACAGGGTCCAACCTGTGGACTATGTCCTCTACAATACCACACACTTCACAGGGTCCAACCTGTAACTGTCCTCTACAATACCACACACTTCACAGGGTCCAACATGTAACTGTCCTCTACAATACCACACACTTCACAGGGTCCAGCCTGTGGAATATGTCCTCTACAATACCACACACTTCACAGGGTCCAACCTGTGGACTATGTCCTCTACAATACCACACACTTCACAGGGTCCAACATGTAACTGTCCTCTACAATACCACACACTTCACAGGGTCCAGCCTGTGGACTCTGTCCTCTACAATACCACACACTTCACAGGGTCCAACCTGTGGACTATGTCCTCTACAATACCACACACTTCACAGGGTCCAACCTGTGGACTCTGTCCTCTACAATACCACACACTTCACAGGGTCCAACCTGTGGACTATGTCCTCTACAATACCACACACTTCACAGGGTCCAACCTGTGGACTATGTCCTCTACAATACCACACACTTCACAGGGTCCAGTCTGTGGACTATGTCCTCTACAATACCACACACTTCACAGGGTCCAACCTGTGGACTATGTCCTCTACAATACCACACACTTCACAGGGTCCAACATGTAACTGTCCTCTACAATACCACACACATCACAGGGTCCAACCTGTGGACTATGTCCTCTACAATACCACACACTTCACAGGGTCTAACCTGTAACTGTCCTCTACAATACCACACACTTCACAGGGTCCAACCTGTGGACTATGTCCTCTACAATACCACACACTTCACAGGGTCCAACCTGTGGACTATGTCCTCTACAATACCACACACTTCACAGGGTCCAACATGTAACTGTCCTCTACAATACCACACACTTCACAGGGTCCAACCTGTGGACTATGTCCTCTACAATACCACACACTTCACAGGATCCAACATGTGGACTATGTCCTCTACAATACCACACACTTCACAGGGTCCAGCCTGTGGACTATGTCCTCTACAATACCACACAATTCACAGGGTCCAACCACAGGGTCCAACCCAATATATCTGTACCTGGTCAGTTCCTACTTCAGCTCCAACATGTGGACTATGTCTGTACCTGGGCAGGTCCTACTTCAGCTCCAACACGTGGACTATGTCTGTACCTGGGCAGTTCCTACTTCAGCTCCAACATGTGGACTATGTCTGTACCTGGGCAGGTCCTACTTCAGCTCCAACACGTGGACTATGTCTGTACCTGGGCAGTTCCTACTTCAGCTCCAACACAGTGACAGGACTATGTCTGTACCTGGGCAGTTCCTACTTCAGCTCCAACACAGTGACAGGACTATGTCTGTACCTGGGCAGTTCCTACTTCAGCTCCAACATGTGGACTATGTCTGTACCTGGGCAGTTCCTACTTCAGCTCCAACACAGTGACAGGACTATGTCTGTACCTGGGCAGTTCCTACTTCAGCTCCAACCTGTGGACTATGTCTGTACCTGGGCAGTTCCTACTTCAGCTCCAACATGTGGACTATGTCTGTACCTGGGCAGTTCCTACTTCAGCTCCAACACAGTGACAGGACTATGTCTGTACCTGGGCAGTTCCTACTTCAGCTCCAACATGTGGACTATGTCTGTACCTGGGCAGCTCCTACTTCAGCTCCAACACAGTGACAGGACTATGTCTGTACCTGGGCAGTTCCTACTTCAGCTCCAACCTGTGGACTATGTCTGTACCTGGGCAGTTCCTACTTCAGCTCCAACATGTGGACTATATCTGTACCTGGGCAGTTCCTACTTCAGCTCCAACATGTGGACTATATCTGTACCTGGGCAGTTCCTACTTCAGCTCCAACACAGTGACAGGACTATGTCTGTACCTGGGCAGTTCCTACTTCAGCTCCAACCTGTGGACTATGTCTGTACCTGGGCAGTTCCTACTTCAGCTCCAACATGTGGACTATGTCTGTACCTGGGCAGTTCCTACTTCAGCTCCAACACAGTGACAGGACTATGTCTGTACCTGGGCAGTTCCTACTTCAGCTCCAACATGTGGACTATGTCTGTACCTGGGCAGCTCCTACTTCAGCTCCAACACAGTGACAGGACTATGTCTGTACCTGGGCAGTTCCTACTTCAGCTCCAACCTGTGGACTATGTCTGTACCTGGGCAGTTCCTACTTCAGCTCCAACATGTGGACTATATCTGTACCTGGGCAGTTCCTACTTCAGCTCCAACCTGTGGACTATGTCTGTACCTGGGCAGTTCCTACTTCAGCTCCAACACAGTGACAGTAATATGTCTGTACCTGGGTAGTTCCTACTTCAGCTCCAACCTGTGGACTATGTCTGTACCTGGGCAGTTCCTACTTCAGCTCCAACCTGTGGACTATGTCTGTACCTGGGCAGTTCCTACTTCAGCTCCAACCTGTGGACTATGTCTGTACCTGGGCAGTTCCTACTTCAGCTCCAACCTGTGGACTATGTCTGTACCTGGGCAGTTCCTACTTCAGCTCCAGACAGGGTGTGTTAAAAACGGAGACGTTATTTGACAAGACTCTATTTAAGAAACACAAAAAGCCCTCAACGACCAAAAACCTTTACTCCTATTTTCATTCATGTGCATTCCAACAATCAAGTTATATATTTGTGGGAAACATTTGTTAGCAGGAAAAACAAATATACAAGTTAATTAACACATCTGTTGCTGTTATTAAAACAATCAAACTGTGTAGCCTCCGATACTTCTACAGAGCCAGTAGGATTACAGCAGAACCATTCCTAGGTGGCCCTACAGTACTGTGCTGACATTCATTGTGTGTGTTACCCATATCCTCGGGGGAGCCAGGCCAGATCACTGTTTCTCTGAGAGTTACTTTGAGTGGGCTGGTTTCCCGAGGAGGTGGAATGATCTGGGAGACAGAGAGAGGGTCCTCGAGGTTCTGGGTAATCTCCTTCAGAGTTACAGTGAAACAGTGAGTGTCCCGTTGCATGGGACAGGTGCCATCCCTCACCACAGAGAGAGAGAGAGAGAGCAGAGAGAGAGAGAGCAGAGGGAGAGAGAAAGAGAGAGAGAGAGACAGAGAGAGAGAGAGAGAGAGAGAGAGCAGAGGGAGAGAGAAAGAGAGAGAGAGAGACAGAGAGAGAGAGAGAGAGAGAGAGAGAGAGCAGAAGGAGAGAGAGAGAGAGAGAGAGAGAGAGAGAGAGAGAGAGAGAGAGAGAGAGAGAGAGAGAGAGAGAGAGAACCAGCTCAGTTTACCAACTAGGCCTCAGAGGCCCAGGGAAGACAGTATATCTGCAGTGGTGTAAAGTACTTAAATAAAAAATACTATAAAGTACTACTTAAGATGTGTTTGGGGTATCTGTACTTTACTATTTTTGACAGCTTTACCTTCACTACATTCTTAAAGAAAGTAAAGTACTTTTTACTCCTTACATTTTCCCTGAAACCCAAAATAATTTGTTTAGCAGGACAGGAAATGGTCCAATTCACACACTAATCAGAGAACATCCCTGGTCATCCCTACTGCCTCTGATCTGGAGGACTCACTAAACAGAGAACATCCCTGGTCAATTCTACTGCCTCTGATCTGGAGGACTCACTAAACAGAGAACATCCCTGGTCATCCCTACTGCCTCTGATCTGGAGGACTCACTAAACAGAGAACATCCCTGGTCAATTCTACTGCCTCTGATCTGGAGGACTCACTAAACAGAGAACATCCCTGGTCATCCCTACTGCCTCTGATCTGGAGGACTCACTAAACAGAGAACATCCCTACTGTCTCTGATCTGGAGGACTCACTAAACAGAGAACATCCCTACTGCCTCTGATCTGGTGGACTCACTAAACAGAGAACATCCCTGGTCATCCCTACTGCCTCTGATCTGGAGGACTCACTAAACAGAGAACATCCCTGGTCATCCATACTGCCTCTGATCTGGAGGACTCACTAAACAGAGAACATCCCTGGTCATCCCTACTGCCTCTGATCTGGAGGACTCACTAAACAGAGACCATCCCTGGTGTCTGAGTGATGTAGTGTTCCCCAACTCTATTGGCTGGGCTCAGCTCTGACACCAACTCTATTGGCTGGGCTCAGCTCTGACCTCAACTCTATTGGCTGGGCTCAGCTCTGACCTCAACTCTATTGGCTGGGCTCAGCTCTGACACCAACTCTATTGGCTGGACTCAGCTCTGACCTCAACTCTATTGGCTGGGCTCAGCTCTGACACCAACTCTATTGGCTGGACTCAGCTCTGACCTCAACTCTATTGGCTGGGCTCAGCTCTGACCTCAACTCTATTGGCTGGACTCAGCTCTCAGTGTGTGTGTCTCTCAGTGTGTGTGTGTCTCAGTGTGTGTGTGTCTCTCAGCGTGTGTGTGTCTCTCAGTGTGTGTGTGTGTCTCAGTGTGTGTGTGTGTGTCTCTCAGTGTGTGTGTGTGTGTCTCAGTGTGTGTGTCTCTCTCAGTGTGTGTGTGTGTCTTTCAGTGTGTGTGTGTCTCTCAGTGTGTGTGTCTCTCTCAGTGTGTGTGTGTGTGTCTTTCAGTGTGTGTGTCTCTCTCAGTGTGTGTGTGTGACTGTGTCTCTCAGTGTGTGTCTCTCTCAGTGTGTGTGTGTGTGTGTGTGTGTGACTGTGTGTCTCTCTCAGTGTGTGTGTGTGTGACTGTGCCTCTCTCAGTGTGTGTGTGTGTGACTGTGTCTCTCAGTGTGTGTCTCTCTCAGTGTGTGTGTGTGTGTGTGTGTGTGTGTGTGTGACTGTGTGTCTCTCTCAGTGTGTGTGTGTGACTGTGTGTCTCTCAGTGTGTCTCTCAGTGTGTGTCTCCCTCAGTGTGTGTGTGTGTGTGACTGTGTCTCTCAGTGTGTGTGTGTCTCTCAGTGTGTCTCTCAGTGTGTGTGTGTGACTGTGTCTCTCAGTGTGTGTGTGTGACTGTGTCTCTCAGTGTGTGTGTGTGTGTGACTGTGTCTCTCAGTGTGTGTGTGTGTGTGTGACTGTGTCTCTCAGTGTGTGTGTGTGTGTGTGACTGTGTCTCTCAGTGTGTGTGTGTCTCTCAGTGTGTCTCTCAGTGTGTGTCTCCCTCAGTGTGTGTGTGTGTGTGTGTGTGTGTGTGTGTGTGACTGTGCGTCTCCATGGTTACACGGCATGCTGCTCTATTCTAATGTATTTCTATCTGACAGGGAACTCATCGGGAATTCCTTTCAGCGACGCCGGGGTTTCTGGGTCCTTCTGGAAACACACAGCTGAAAGAACCAGCCAAGTCAAACAGGCAGTAAAACGTCTGCTTGTTTTAGCTCCCGGTTCTCTATGAAACATGACAGGCTTTGTAATTATGAGTCTGTACGGGGGGAACCAAGCAGACGAGTGGCCCAAATAGTACCCTATACCCTATGTAGTGCACTACGTTTGACCAGAGCCCTATGGGCCCAGTAGTGCACTACGTCTGACCAGAGCCCTATACCCTATGTAGTGCACTACGTTTGACCAAAGCCCTATATGGCCCAGTAGTGCACTACATTAGACCAGAGCCCTATGGGCCCAGTAGTGCACTACATTAGACCAGAGCCCTATGGGCCCAGTAGTGCACTACATTAGACCAGAGCCCTATGGACCCAGTAGTGCACTACATTAGACCAGAGCCCTATGGGCCCAGTAGTGCACTACATTAGACCAGAGCCCTATGGACCCAGTAGTGCACTACATTAGACAAGAGTCCTATGGACCCAGTAGTGCACTACATTAGACCAGAGCCCTATGGACCCAGTAGTGCACTACATTAGACCAGAGCCCTATGGACCCAGTAGTGCACTACATTAGACCAGAGCCCTATGGACCCAGTAGTGCACTACATTAGACCAGAGCCCTATGGACCCAGTAGTGCACTACATTAGACCAGAGCCCTATGGACCCAGTAGTGCACTACATTAGACCAGAGCCCTATGGACCCAGTAGTGCACTACATGAGACCAGAGCCCTATGGACCCAGTAGTGCACTACATTAGACCAGAGCCCTATGGACCCAGTAGTGCACTACATTAGACCAGAGCCCTATGGGCCCAGTAGTGCACTACATTAGACCAGAGCCCTATGGGCCCAGTAGTGCACTACATTAGACAAGAGCCCTATGGACCCAGTAGTGCACTACATTAGACCAGAGTCCTATGGACCCAGTAGTGCACTACATTAGACCAGAGAGCCCTATGGACCCAGTAGTGCACTACATTAGACCAGAGCCCTATGGGCCCAGTAGTGCACTACATTAGACCAGAGCCCTATTTGGGACTCACAGTCGGTCACTGAGCCTTGTTGCACCTCACCATTTGATCACCCAGAGCACCTCCCTCTACCAGCTGAACATCTGACAGGAAGTGATGCGATGAGCCAACCAAGTCGTAACACATCCTGTTACCTACTAGTTACAACACTCGGATTCAGAGATTTACTGATTGGTAGAATCAGATGTGTTTCTGCTTGGCTGGGACAAAACCCTGCACCCACACTGGCCCGGTGCAGATATGATTGGCCACCTTGGTACTAAGATGTGGCTAGGTACTTCCTTATTGGATCGTTGTACCCAGTAGTCTGTCCTGATTGGTTAGTTATACCCAATAGTCTGTCCTTATTGGATCGTTGTACCCAGTAGTCTGTCCTGATTGGTTAGTTATACCCAGTAGTGTGTCCTGATTAGTTAGTTATACCCAGTAGTGTGTCCTGATTAGTTAGTTATACCCAGTAGTCTGCCGTGATTGGTTAGTTATACCCAGTAGTCTGTCCTGATTGGTTAGTTATACCCAGTAGTCTGTCCTGATTGGTTAGTTATACCCAGTAGTCTGTCCTGATTGGTTAGTTATACCCAGTAGTCTGTCCTGATTGGTTAGTTGTACCCAGTAGTCTGCCGTGATTGGTTGTTTACCTGCTGGCCATGTTCCATTCCAGGGCAGGGTTCTGTGAGTTCCTCTCTGTCTCGGTGGACACGCCCCCCTTAGACCCCTCCTTCTCTGGTTTGAGCTGCTCCCATTGGGCGGTACCGATGTTGATGGACTGCAGATCCAGCTGGTACTGACGGTCCTCCACC
>NW_027040218.1:161695-164195 GCF_034236695.1 Oncorhynchus nerka | reverse complement strand
CTGAATATCTAGAACCAGACAGTTTATCTGTAGCTGAATGTCTAGAACCAGACAGTATATCTGTAGCTGAATGTCTAGAACCAGACAGTATATCTGTAGCTGAATGTCTAGAACCAGACAGTATATCTGTAGCTGAATGTCTAGAACCAGACAGTATATCTGTAGCTGAATGTCTAGAACCAGACAGTATATCTGTAGCTGAATGTCTAGAACCAGACAGTATATCTGTAGCTGAATGTCTAGAACCAGACAGTATATCTAGAACCAGACAGTATATCTGTAGCTGAATGTCTAGAACCAGACAGTATATCTGTAGCTGAATATCTAGAACCAGACAGTATATCTGTAGCTGAATGTCTAGAACCAGACAGTATATCTGTAGCTGAATGTCTAGAACCAGACAGTATATCTGTAGCTGAATGTCTAGAACCAGACAGTATATATGTAGCTGAATGTCTAGAACCAGACAGTATATCTGTAGCTGAATGTCTAGAACCAGACAGTATATCTAGAACCAGACAGTATATCTGTAGCTGAATATCTAGAACCAGACAGTATATCTGTAGCTGAATGTCTAGAACCAGACAGTATATCTGTAGCTGAATGTCTAGAACCAGACAGTATATCTGTAGCTGAATGTCTAGAACCAGACAGTTTATCTGTAGCTGAATGTCTAGAACCAGACAGTATATCTAGAACCAGACAGTATATCTGTAGCTGAATATCTAGAACCAGACAGTTTATCTGTAGCTGAATGTCTAGAACCAGACAGTATATCTGTAGCTGAATGTCTAGAACCAGACAGTATATCTGTAGCTGAATGTCTAGAACCAGACAGTATATCTGTAGCTGAATGTCTAGAACCAGACAGTATATCTGTAGCTGAATGTCTAGAACCAGACAGTATATCTGTAGCTGAATGTCTAGAACCAGACAGTATATCTGTAGCTGAATGTCTAGAACCAGACAGTATATCTAGAACCAGACAGTATATCTGTAGCTGAATGTCTAGAACCAGACAGTATATCTGTAGCTGAATGTCTAGAACCAGACAGTATATCTAGAACCAGACAGTATATGTGTAGCTGAATGTCTAGAACCAGACAGTATATCTGTAGCTGAATGTCTAGAACCAGACAGTATATCTAGAACCAGAGAGTATATCTGTAGCTGAATGTCTAGAACCAGACAGTATATCTAGAACCAGACAGTATATCTGTAGCTGAATGTCTAGAACCAGACAGTATATCTGTAGCTGAATGTCTAGAACCAGACAGTATATCTGTAGCTGAATGTCTAGAACCAGACAGTATATCTAGAACCAGACAGTGTATCTGTAGCTGAATGTCTAGAACTGCAACAACGATAAGAAGTTAAGCTACATTACTACTGGCTTGTTGTACCTCTGCATTGTTGGTTCAGGGCTCGTAAGTCAACATTTCAGGGTAAAGTCTACACATGTTGTATTCAGAGCATTTAACAAATACAATTAGATAAGTTTTGTTCAGAGCAGAGCTCTACTACGGACAATTACATTACAAGAACGCACAAATGCTGACACTGCATATGGTTTAATCTTCTATGATGGGTTCCCCTCAGTCTAAACCTCTAAATGCCTCTGTATAACCCCCCCCCAGTCTAAACCTCTAACTGCCCCTGTATAACCCCCCAGTCTAAACCTCTAACTGCCCCTGTATAACCCCCCAGTCTAAACATCTAACTGCCCCTGTATAACCCCCCACCAGTCTAAACCTCTAACTGCCCCTGTATAACCCCCCAGTCTAAACCTCTAACTGCCCCTGTATAACCCCCCAGTCTAAACCTCTAACTGCCCCTGTATAACCCCCCAGTCTAAACCTCTAACTGCCCCTGTATAACCCCCCAGTCTAAACCTCTAACTGCCCCTGTATAACCCCCCAGTCTAAACCTCTAACTGCCCCTGTATAACCCCCCAGTCTAAACCTCCAACTGCCCCTGTATAACCCCCCAGTCTAAACCTCTAACTGCCCCTGTATAACCCCCCAGTCTAAACCTCTAACTGCCCCTGTATAACCCCCCAGTCTAAACCTCTAACTGCCCCTGTATAACCCCCCCCCCTAAACCTCTAACTGCCCCTGTATATCCCCCCCAGTCTAAACCTCTAACTGCCCCTGTATAAACCCCCCCCAGTCTAAACCTCTAACTGCCCCTGTATAACCCCCCAGTCTAAACCTCTAACTGCCCCTGTATAACCCCCCAGTCTAAACCTCTAACTGCCCCTGTATAACCCCCCAGTCTAAACCTCTAACTGCCCCTGTATAACCCCCCAGTCTAAACCTCTAACTGCCCCTGTATAACCCCCCAGTCTAAACCTCTAACTGCCCCTGTATAACCCCCCAGTCTAAACCTCTAACTGCCCCTGTATAACCCCCCCCAGTCTAAACCTCTAACTGCCCCTGTATAACCCCCCAGTCTAAACCTCTAACTGCCCCTGTATAACCCCCCAGTCTAAACCTCTAAC
>NW_027040218.1:146695-154195 GCF_034236695.1 Oncorhynchus nerka | reverse complement strand
GGGTGGGCATTATCAGGGGATAACACTCAGACAGGGTGTCATTATCAGGGGATAACACTCAGACAGGGTGTCATTATCAGGGGATAACACTCAGACAGGGTGTCATTATCAGGGGATAACACTCAGACAGGGTGGCATTATCAGGGGATAACACTCAGACAGGGTGGCATTATCAGGGGATAGCACTCAGACAGGGTGGCATTATCAGGGGATAACACTCAGACAGGGTGTCATTATCAGGGGATACCACATACCACTCAGTCAGGGTGGCATTATCAGGGGATAACACTCAGACAGGGTGTCATTATCAGGGGATACCACTCAGTCAGGGTGGGCATTATCAGGGGATAACACTCAGAGACAGACATGGTGGGCATTATCAAGGGATAACACTCAGACAGGGTGGGCATTATCAGGGGATAACACTCAGACAGGGTGTCATTATCAGGGGATAACACTTAGACAGGGTGGCATTATCAGGGGATAACACTCACATGGTTGCATTATCAGGGGATAACACTCAGAGACATACATGGTGGCATTATCAGGGGATAACGCGCAGACAGGGTGGCATTATCAGGGGATAACACTCAGAGACAGACAGGGTGGCATTATCAGGGGATAACACTCAGATACAGACAGGGTGGGCATTATCAGGGGATAACACTCAGAGACAGACATGGTGGCATTATCAGGGGATAACGCTCAGACAGGGTGGCATTATCAGGGGATAACACTCAGAGACAGACAGGGTGGCATTATCAGGGGATAACACTCAGATACAGACATGGTGGCATTATCAGGGGATAGCACTCAGACAGGATGGGCATTATCAGGGGATAACACTCAGAACGGGTAGCATTATCAGGGGATAGCACTCAGAGACATACAGTGTGGCATTATCAGGGGATATCACTCAGACAGGATGGGCATTATCAGGGGATAACACTCAGAGACAGACAGGGTGGCATTATCAGGGGATAACACTCAGACAGGGTGGCATTATCATGGGATAACACTCAGACAGGGTGGCATTATCAGGGGATAACACTCAGACAGGTGGTCATTATCAGGGGATAACACTTAGACAGGGTGGCATTATCAGGGGATAACACTCACATGGTTGCATTATCAGGGGATAACACTCAGAGACAGACATGGTGGCATTATCAGGGGATAACACTCAGACAGGGTGGCATTATCAGGGGATAACACTCAGAGACAGACAGGGTGGCATTATCAGGGGATAACACTCAGTCAGGGTGGCATTATCAGGGGATAACACTCAGACAGGGTGTCATTATCAGGGGATAACACTTAGACAGGGTGGCATTATCAGGGGATAACACTCAGAGACAGACATGGTGGCATTATCAGGGGATAACGCTCAGACAGGGTGGCATTATCAGGGGATAACACTCAGAGACAGACAGGGTGGCATTATCAGGGGATAACACTCAGATACAGACAGGGTGGGCATTATCAGGGGATAACACTCAGATACAGACATGGTGGGCATTATCTGGGGATAACACTCAGAGACAGACATGGTGGGCATTATCAGGGGATAACACTCAGACAGGGTGGGCATTATCAGGGGATAACACTCAGACAGGGTGGGCATTATCAGGGGATAACACTCAGACAGGGTGGGCATTATCAGGGGATAGCACTCAGTCAGGGTGGGCATTATCAGGGGATAACACTCAGACAGGGTGTCATTATCAGGGGATAACACTCAGACAGGGTGTCATTATCAGGGGATAACACTCAGAGACAGACATGGTGGCATTATCAGGGGATAATGCTCAGACAGGGTGGCATTATCAGGGGATAACACTCAGATACAGACAGGGTGGGCATTATCAGGGGATAACACTCAGATACAGACATGGTGGCATTATCAGGGGATAGCACTCAGACAGGATGGGCATTATCAGGGGATAACACTCAGAACGGGTAGCATTATCAGGGGATAGCACTCAGAGACATACAGTGTGGCATTATCAGGGGATAGCACTCAGACAGGATGGACATTATCAGGGGATAACACTCAGAGACAGACAGGGTGGCATTATCAGGGGATAACACTCAGACAGGGTGGCATTATCATGGGATAACACTCAGACAGGGTGGGCATTATCAGGGGATAACACTCAGACAGGGTGGCATTATCAGGGGATAACACTCAAGACAGGGTGGGCATTATCAGGGGATAACACTCAGACAGGGTGGCATTATCAGGGGATAACACTCAGGGTGGGAGTTGGTCCGCAGAGTGAAGGAAAATCAGCCAACAAGTGCTCAGCATATGTGGGAACTCCTTCAAGACTGTTGGAAAATGATTCCAGGTGATGCTGGTTGAGAGAATGCCAAGAGTGTGTAAAGCTGTCATCAAGGCCAAAGGGTGGCTACTTTGAAGAATCTCAAATATAACATATATTTTGATTTGTTTAACACTTTTTTTTGGTTACTACATGATTCCATATGTGTTACTACATGATTCCATATGTGTTACTACATGATTCCATATGTGTTATTACATGATTCCATATGTGTTATTACATGATTCCATATGTGTTACTACATGATTCCATATGTGTTATTACATGATTCCATATGTGTTATTACATGATTCCATATGTGTTACTACATGATTCCATATGTGTTATTACATGATTCCATATGTGTTACTACATGATTCCATATGTGTTATTACATGATTCCATATGTGTTACTACATGATTCCATATGTGTTATTACATGATTCCATATGTGTTATTACATGATTCCATATGTGTTATTACATGATTCCATATGTGTTATTACATGATTCCATATGTTATTACATGATTCCATATGTGTTATTACATGATTCCATATGTGTTATTACATGATTCCATATGTTATTACATGATTCCATATGTGTTATTACATGATTCCATATGTGTTATTACATGATTCCATATGTTATTACATGATTCCATATGTGTTATTACATGATTCCATATGTGTTATTACATGATTCCATATGTGTTACTACATGATTCCATATGTGTTACTACATGATTCCATATGTGTTATTACATGATTCCATATGTGTTATTACATGATTCCATATGTGTTACTACATGATTCCATATGTGTTACTACATGATTCCATATGTGTTACTACATGATTCCATATGTGTTACTACATGATTCCATATGTGTTACTACATGATTCCATATGTGTTACTACATGATTCCATATGTGTTACTACATGATTCCATATGTGTTACTACATGATTCCATATGTGTTACTACATGATTCCATACGTGTTATTACATGATTCCATATGTGTTATTACATGATTCCATATGTGTTACTACATGATTCCATATGTGTTACTACATGATTCCATATGTGTTACTACATGATTCCATATATGTTACTACATGATTCCATATATGTTACTACATGATTCCATATGTGCTATTTCATTATTTTGATGTCTTCACTATTATTCTACAATGTAGAAAATAGTAAAAATAAATAAAAACTCTGGAATGAGTAGGTGTGTCCAAACTTTTGACTGGTACTGTACATACACACACCCAAACACACACCCATACACCCTCACATATACACCCTCACCCATACACCCTCTCATATACACCCTCTCATATACACCCTCACCCATACACCCTCACATATACACCCTCACATATACACTCTCACTCATACACCCTCACTCATACACCCTCTCATATACACCCTCACCCATACACCCTGACATATACACCCTCTCATATACACCCTCACCCATACACCCTCACTCATACACCCTCACTCATACACCCTCACATATACACACTCACCCATACACCCTCGCATATACACCCTCACCCATACACCCTCACATATACACCCTCATATATACACCCTCACTCATACACCCTCACATATACACCCTCACTCATACACCCTCACATATACACACTCACCCATACACCCTCGCATATACACCCTCACATATACACCCTCACCCATACACCCTCACATATACACCCTCACCCATACACCCTCACATATACACCCTCGCATATACACCCTCACCCATACACCCTCACATATACACCCTCACCCATACACCCTCACATATACACCCTCACAAATACACCCTCACATATATACCCTCACATATACACCCTCACCCATACACCCTCGCATATACACCCTCACATATACACCCTCTCATATACACCCTCACCCGTACACCCTCACCCATGCACCCTCTCATATACACCCTCACATATACACCCTCTCATATACACCCTCACCCGTACACCCTCACCCTCTCATATACACCCTCACATATACACCCCACACAGCCTCTCTCTCAGCTCTAAGCTATGACTAGGAGGGTGTTTTATAGCTCTGTTAAATTAGGCTTTATGAATCCAACATTGTGAGCCACTACTGTTTGTTTCCAGGCAGGAGTGATTAAGAGGTCCAATATTGGCAATCTGGTTAGCATTAGCAGACTATGCATGCTACACTCTATCTATCTATCTGCTAATCTGGTTAGCATTAGCAGACTATGCATGCTACACTCTATCTATCTATCTGCTAATCTGGTTAGCATTAGCAGACTATGCATGCTACACTCTATCTATCTGTCAATCTGGTTAGCATTAGCAGACTATGCATGCTACACTCTATCTATCTATCTATCTATCGGTCTGTCTGTCTGTCTGTCTGCCTGTCTGTCTGTCTGTCTGCCTGTCTGTCTGTCTGTCTGTCTGTCTGCCTGTCTGCCTGTCTGTCTGTCTGTCTGTCTGTCTGTCTGTCTGTCTGACTGTCTGACTGTCTGCCTGTCTGTCTGTCTGTCTGTCTACCTGTCTGTCTGCTTGTCTGTCTATCTATCTATCTATGTCTGTCTGTCTGTCTGTCTGTCTGTCTGTCTGTCTGTCTGTCTGTCTGTCTGTCTGTCTGTCTGTCTGTCTGTCTGTCTGTCTGTCTGTCTGACTGTCTGCCTGTCTGTCTGTCTGTCTACCTGTCTGTCTGCTTGTCTGTCTGTCTATCTATCTATCTATCTATCTATCTATCTATCTATCTATCTATCTATCTATCTATCTATCTATCTATCTATCTATCTATCTATCTATCTATCTATCTATCTATCTGTCGGTCTGTCTGTCTGTCTGTCTGTCTGTCTGTCTGTCTGTCTGTCTGTCTGTCTGTCTGTCTGTCTGTCTGTCTGTCTGTCTGTCTGTCTGTCTGTCTGTCTGTCGAAGACATAACTCTCAGAGCTTTATCTGTGGCAGAGTAGAGGAATCCTCGGCTCAGAGCTTTATCTGTGGCAGAGTAGAGGAATCCTCGGCTCAGAGCTTTATCTGTGGCAGAGCAGAGGAATCCTTGGCTCAGAGCTTTATCTGTGGCAGAGCAGAGGAATCCTCGGCTCAGAGCTTTATCTGTGGCAGAGTAGAGGAATCCTCGGCTCAGAGCTTTATCTGTGGCAGAGTAGAGGAATCCTCGGCTCAGAGCTTTATCTGTGGCAGAGCAGAGGAATCCTTGGCTCAGAGCTTTATCTGTGGCAGAGCAGAGGAATCCTCGGCTCAGAGCTTTATCTGTGGCAGAGCAGAGGAATCCTTGGCTCAGAGCTTTATCTGTGGCAGAGCAGAGGAATCCTCGGCTCAGAGCTTTATCTGTGGCAGAGCAGAGGAATCCTCGGCTCAGAGCTTTATCTGTGGCAGAGCAGAGGAATCCTCGGATCAGAGCTTTATCTGTGGCAGAGCAGAGGAATCCTCGGCTCAGAGCTTTATCTGTGGCAGAGCAGAGGAATCCTCGGCTCAGAGGATCGTTGATTATGAGATGTTCACATCAATGATTGAATTGAGACAAAATGTTTAGAGCAGATTACATAGAGGATTTATCCTCCCAGTCGGGGTAAAACAGAGGACGCTACCTAAACAAGGTCGAAACGGACAGACAGGCAGGCAGACAGGCAGACAGACAGACAGGCAGGCAGGCAGGCAGACAGACAGACAGACAGACAGACAGACAGACAGACAGACAGACAGACAGACAGACAGACAGACAGACAGACAGACAGACAGACGGACATCTCTGATGAGGTTAAAGACCAATTCTGCAATTCCAACATCCATTTATATATATATATATTTATTTTTGAATTCCAAGATGTAGCCAATGATTCTTGATGAATATAATAACTTTTTAAAAAAGCTATTAATTTATAAACTAATATAAAACATGGTTAAAACTGTAATTTAGATATGATGGACGGTCAAGTCCTTGCATCCAAAGCGCTGTCTATGAATTTCTGTCTCAGCTGTTTTACCGAAACAGTGACGGGGTGTCCTCTTTGTTATTTGTTGGAACCCGCGGAGTGCCCCTTTAACTGGCTTCACAGCCGACAAAGAGAGAAACATCTGTAAAAACAGCTTCACTTCTGTTTCACTTCCATTGAACTTAAAACTACATTTCTTACTCATTTCAAATTTCATTCCAAAACAACAAAACAAAACAAAAAGCAGAATGTAACAAAATATAATGAGTTAGTTCCCTGGAAGCTCCCCACGTAATTAAAAACGTATGTTCAATGTCACACAACTATTTCAGGAGAGGGGGGTTAGTCTGTGTCAGTATCCAGAAAGATGAGGGTCGTTTTTTAAAGCCCTGAAGCACAGCGACCCAAGACGACAGGCCTATAACCACTTTCTCATGAGATACCATCCAACTACATTTATGTCAGCAACAGGAAACGCGGTCAAATAATGACAATAATCTGCAGCACAGATGCTTCCCAACATCGGTTATTTCCTCCTCCCTGAATCGCTCTAGAGGACTGTTTATAATTCAGAGACGTATCCTAGACCCCTCTCTCTCTCTCCAAACTACCGAGGAGCGTATTTATACAAAGTGACATCTCTGGGATGGGAGTTATCCTCGTTCATTTAATGATCGCATTCTGGAAGGAAAGAGGCATCGAGGGAACATGTGATTTCACTACTGGTGCTCTTGAGGGAGTAGGGTGTGATGAGAGAGAGAGAGAGAGAGAGAGAACGAGAGAGAGAGAGAGAGAGAGAGAGAGAGAGAACGAGAGAGAGAAAGAGAGAACGAGAGAGAGAACGAGAGAGAGAACGAGAACGAGATAGATAGAGAAAGAGAGAGAACGAGAGAGAGAACGAGAACGAGATAGAGAGAGAAAGAGCGAGATAACTAGAAATAATGAGAACGAGAGAGAACGAGAGAGAACAAGAGAGAGATAATGAGAGAGAGAGAGACAGAGGAGGGTGAAACCCAGCATTAGACAGGATAAATGAGGTGAGGAGAGGATAGAGGGATGTGGATTGGACTGTTCAACAGATAGGTGAGATGTCTCAACACTAGAGGGAATGAACACACTCATAGTGACTGAACTGGAATACAGGCTTCATATATCAGTCTTCTGGAATACAGACTTTGGAGGGCAGTTAGCACCACATGTTGC
>NW_027040218.1:101695-136695 GCF_034236695.1 Oncorhynchus nerka | reverse complement strand
GCTCTGTTCACAAACACTAACACCCCTACAGAGCCATCACCTACAGAGAGATGAACCTGGAGAAGAGTCCCCTAAGCAAGCTGGTCCTGGGGCTCTGTTCACAAACACAAACACCCCCTACAGAGCCATCACCTACAGAGAGATGAACCTGGAGAAGAGTCCCCTAAGCAAGCTGGTCCTGGGGCTCTGTTCACAAACACAAACACCCCCTACAGAGCCATCACCTACAGAGAGATGAACCTGGAGAAGAGTCCCCTAAGCAAGCTGGTCCTGGGGCTCTGTTCACAAACACAAACACACCCCACAGAGAGATGAACCTGGAGAAGAGTCCCCTAAGCAAGCTGGTCCTGGGGCTCTCTTCACAAACACAAACACACCCTACAGAGAGATGAACCTGGAGAAGAGTCCCCTAAGCAAGCTGGTCCTGGGGCTCTGTTCACAAACACTAACACACCCTACAGAGCCATCACCTACAGAGAGATGAACCTGGAGAAGAGTCCCCTAAGCAAGCTGGTCCTGGGGCTCTGTTCACAAACACAAACACACCCTACAGAGAGATGAACCTGGAGAAGAGTCCCCTAAGCAAGCTGGTCCTGGGGCTCTGTTCACAAACACTAACACACCCTACAGAGCCATCACCTACAGAGAGATGAACCTGGAGAAGAGTCCCCTAAGCAAGCTGGTCCTGGGGCTCTGTTCACAAACACTAACACCCCCTACAGAGCCATCACCTACAGAGAGATGAGCCTGGAGAAGAGTCCCCTAAGCAAGCTGGTCCTGGGGCTCTGTTCACAAACACTAACACCCCCTACAGAGCCATCACCTACAGAGAGATGAACCTGGAGAAGAGTCCCCTAAGCAAGCTGGTCATGGGGCTCTGTTCACAAACACTAACACACCCAACAGAGAGATGAGCCTGGAGAAGAGTCCCCTAAGCAAGCTGGTCCTGGGGCTCTGTTCACAAACACTAACACCCCCTACAGAGCCATCACCTACAGAGAGATGAACCTGGAGAAGAGTCCCCTAAGCAAGCTGGTCATGGGGCTCTGTTCACAAACACTAACACCCCCTACAGAGAGATGAGCCTGGAGAAGAGTCCCCTAAGCAAGCTGGTCCTGGGGCTCTGTTCACAAACACAAACACCCCCCCACAGAGCCATCACCTACAGAGAGATGAACCTGGAGAAGAGTCCCCTAAGCAAGCTGGTCCTGGGGCTCTGTTCACAAACACTAACACACCCTACAGAGAGATGAACCTGGAGAAGAGTCCCCTAAGCAAGCTGGTCCTGGGGCTCTGTTCACTAACACTAACACACCCTACAGAGAGATGAACCTGGAGAAGAGTCCCCTAAGCAAGCTGGTCCTGGGGCTCTGTTCACTAACACTAACACACCCTACAGAGAGATGAACCTGGAGAAGAGTCCCCTAAGCAAGCTGGTCATGGGGCTCTGTTCACAAACACTAACACCCCCTACAGAGAGATGAGCCTGGAGAAGAGTCCCCTAAGCAAGCTGGTCCTGGGGCTCTGTTCACAAACACAAACACCCCCCCACAGAGCCATCACCTACAGAGAGATGAACCTGGAGAAGAGTCCCCTAAGCAAGCTGGTCCTGGGGCTCTGTTCACAAACACTAACACCCCCCCCAGAGCCATCACCTACAGAGAGATGAACCTGGAGAAGAGTCCCCTAAGCAAGCTGGTCCTGGGGCTCTGTTCACAAACACAAACACCCCCCCACAGAGCCATCACCTACAGAGAGATGAACCTGGAGAAGAGTCCCCTAAGCAAGCTGGTCCTGGGGCTCTGTTCACAAACACTAACACCCCCCCCAGAGCCATCACCTACAGAGAGATGAACCTGGAGAAGAGTCCCCTAAGCAAGCTGGTCCTGGGGCTCTGTTCACAAACACTAACACACCCCACAGAGCCATCACCTACAGAGAGATGAGCCTGGAGAAGAGTCCCCTAAGCAAGCTGGTCCTGGGGCTCTGTTCACAAACACAAACACACCCTACAGAGAGATGAACCTGGAGAAGAGTCCCCTAAGCAAGCTGGTCCTGGGGCTCTGTTCACAAACACAAACACCCCCCACAGAGCCATCACCTACAGAGAGATGAACCTGGAGAAGAGTCCCCTAAGCAAGCTGGTCCTGGGGCTCTGTTCACAAACACAAACACACCCTACAGAGAGATGAACCTGGAGAAGAGTCCCCTAAGCAAGCTGGTCCTGGGGCTCTGTTCACAAACACTAACACACCCCACAGAGCCATCACCTACAGAGAGATGAGCCTGGAGAAGAGTCCCCTAAGCAAGCTGGTCCTGGGGCTCTGTTCACTAACACTAACACACCCTACAGAGAGATGAACCTGGAGAAGAGTCCCCTAAGCAAGCTGGTCCTGGGGCTCTGTTCACAAACACTAACACACCCCTACAGAGCCATCACCTACAGAGAGATGAGCCTGGAGAAGAGTCCCCTAAGCAAGCTGGTCCTGGGGCTCTGTTCACTAACACTAACACACCCTACAGAGAGATGAACCTGGAGAAGAGTCCCCTAAGCAAGCTGGTCCTGGGGCTCTGTTCACTAACATTAACACCCCCCCAGAGCCATCACCTACAGAGAGATGAGCCTGGAGAAGAGTCCCCTAAGCAAGCTGGTCCTGGGGCTCTGTTCACTAACACTAACACCCCCCCCAGAGCCCAGGACAGCAACACAATGAGACCCAATCACATTATGAGGAAACAGAAATAAAACTATTTGGCACATTGGAAATAATTAATAAAAAACAGAGAAAACTAGAATGTTTAACAGGTTTAACATGTGACAGGAAGACAGACATGTTTAATGTATGACATGAAGACAGACAGACAGGTTTAATGTATGACAGGAAGACAGACAGACAGGTTTAATGTATGACAGGAAGACAGACAGACATGTTTAATGTATGACAGGAAGACAGACATGTTTAATGTATGACAGGAAGACAGACATGTTTAATGTATGACAGGAAGACAGACAGACATGTTTAATGTATGACAGGAAGACAGACAGACATGTTTAATGTATGACAGGAAGACAGACAGACAGGTTTAATGTATGACAGGAAGACAGACAGACATGTTTAATGTATGACAGGAAGACAGACAGGTTTAATGTATGACAGGAAGACAGACAGACATGTTTAATGTATGACAGGAAGACATACAGGTTTAATGTATGACAGGAAGACAGACAGACATGTTTAATGTATGACAGGAAGACATACATGTTTAATGTATGACAGGAACAGACAGACAGGTTTAACGTGTGACAGGAACAGACAGACAGACAGGTTTAATGTATGACAGGAACATACAGACAGACAGGTTTAATGTATGACAGGCACAGACAGACAGACTGGTTTAATGTATGACAGGCACAGACATACAGACTGGTTTAATGTATGACAGGAACAGACAGACAGACAGGTTTAATGTATGACAGGAATAGACAGACAGGTTTAACGTGTGACAGGAATAGACAGACAGGTTTAACATCTGACAGGAAGACAGACAGACAGGTTTAACATGTGACAGGAAGACAGACAGACAGGTTTAACATGTGACAGGAAGACAGACAGACAGGTTTAACATGTGACAGGAAGACAGACAGACAGGTTTAACATGTGACAGGAAGACAGACAGACAGGTTTAACATGTGACAGGAAGACAGACAGACAGGTTTAATGTATGACAGGAACAGACAGACAGGTTAAACATGTGACAGGAAGACAGACAGACAGGTTTAACATGTGACAGGAACAGACAGACTGGAATAAACCACTAATCCCACTAAGCTTTAAGTGCCAGCCGAGAAATACAAGTGTTGTGGTTTCTCTTCTCACAGAGAGGAGCTTCAGAGGAGCCACATATCTTCAGGGAACGAACCACAAGCAGGAGACAGAAGTCAGCAGATACCAGAACACAGAAACACACGGTTTCTATCCCCCTCTAAGAGAAAGCACACGGTTTCTATCCCCCTCTAAGAGAAAGCACACGGTTTCTATCCCCCTCTAAGAGAAAGCACACGGTTTCTATCCCCCTCTAAGAGAAAACACACGGTTTCTATCCCCCTCTAAGAGAAAGCACACGGTTTCTATCCCCCTCTAAGAGAAAACACACGGTTTCTATCCCTCTCTAAGAGAAAACACACTGTCTCTATCCCCCTCTAAGAGAAAGCACACGGTTTCTATCCCCCTCTAAGAGAAAACACACGGTTTCTATCCCCCTCTAAGAGAAAACACACGGTTTCTATCCCCCTCTAAGAGAAAACACACGGTTTCTATCCCCCTCTAAGAGAAAACACACGGTTTCTATCCCCCTCTAAGAGAAAACACACGGTTTCTATCCCCCTCTAAGAGAAAACACACGGTTTCTATCCCCCTCTAAGAGAAAATACACAGTCTCTAACCCCCTCTAAGAGAAAATACACGGTCTCTATCCCCCTCTAAGAGAAACCCTCAGCAGAAACACACAGTCTCTAACCCCCTCTAAGATAAACCCCCAGCAGAAACACACGGTCTCTAACCCCCTCTAAGAGAAAACACAGTTTCTAACCCCTCTAAGAGAAAACACACGGTTTCTATCTAACCCCCCCTCTAAGAGAAAACACACTGTCTCTAACCCCCCCTCTAAGAGAAAACACACTGTCACTAACCCCCTCTAAGAGAAAACACACTGTCTCTAACCCCCTCTAAGAGAAAACACACAGTCTCTATCCCCTCTAAGAGAAACCCTCAGCAGAAACACACAGTCTCTAACCCCTCTAAGATAAACCCCAGCAGAAACACACGGTCTCTAACCCCCTCTAAGAGAAAACACAGTTTCTAACCCCCTCTAAGAGAAAACACACAGTCTCTAACCCCCTCTAAGAGAAAACACACTGTCTCTAACCCCCTCTAAGAGAAAACACACTGTCTCTATCCCCCTCTAATAGAAAACACACAGTCTCTAACCCCCTCTAAGAGAAAACCCCCAGCAGAAACACACATTCTCTAACCCCCTCTAAGAGAAACCACACGGTTTCTAACCCCCTCTAAGAGAAAATACACGGTCTCTATCCCCCTCTAAGAGAAACCCTCAGCAGAAACACACAGTATCTAACCCCCTCTAAGAGAAACCCCAGTTATCCCAGTCCAGAGAGAGACAGAAGTGTCCTCCAGCCCGCAGGAAGTTGACTAAAGTAGAACCATTCATTGGATGACAGGCAGACCAACACAGAGATCTCTGACACACGGTCTCTAACCCCCTCTAAGAGAAACCCCAGTTATCCCAGTCCAGAGAGAGACAGAAGTGTCCTGTCTTCCAGCCCGCAGGAAGTTGACTAGAGTAGAACCATTCATTGGATGACAGGCAGGCCAACACAGAGATCTCTGACACACGGCTTAATGGCTCATATCTCCCCTTCCTGCGAACGCCACTCAACAAACACCAAAAGCAGCTCTTCTCAGGATTAGTAATGACAGTGGATGTGCCGTTGTCTGTCTTTCTCTGGGAAACCAGCTCACATGATATCTGATACGTTACATAATATATCAGCCGGTAGTCGGAGAGACAACCCTGAATATCCATCAAGACTTCCCACACAGAAACATTTACAACAACAACCTGGAGAAATGAAAACCTTCCACCTCAGCGGTCACTACAGACACCCTGGTTTGATTCCAGGCTGTATCACAACTGGGGCCGTGATTGGGAGTCCCATATTGCGGAGCACAATCGGCCCAGCGTCGTCCGGGTTTGGCCGTCCATTGTAAATAAGAATTTGTTCTGAGTTGACTAGTTAAATGAAAAATAAATAAAAATCTGTATCAGTTCTCTGGGGGTTTTGTTCAAAGATATATCAGTTCTCTGGGGGTTTTGTTCAAAGCTATTTCAGTTCTCTGGGGTTTTGTTCAAAGATGTATCAGTTCTCTGGGGGTTTTGTTCAAAGCTTTTCAGTTCTCTGGGGGTTTGTTCAAAGATGTATCAGTTCTCTGGGGGTTTGTTCAAAGATGTATCAGTTCTCTGGGGGTTTTGTTCAAAGCTATTTCAGTTCTCTGGGGGTTTGTTCAAAGCTATTTCAGTTCTCTGGGGGTTTGTTCAAAGCTATTTCAGTTCTCTGGGGGTTTGTTCAAAGATGTATCAGTTCTCTGGGGGTTTGTTCAAAGATGTATCAGTTCTCTGGGGGTTTGTTCAAATATGTATCAGATCTCTGGGGGTTTGTTCAAAGATGTATCAGTTCTCTGGGGGGTTGTTCAAAGATGTATCAGTTCTCTGGGGGTTTTGTTCAAAGCTATTTCAGTTCTCTGGGGGTTTGTTCAAAGATGTATCAGTTCTCTGGGGGTTTGTTCAAAGATGTATCAGTTCTCTGGGGGTTTGTTCAAAGCTATTTCAGTTCTCTGGGGGTTTGTTCAAAGCTGTTTCAGTTCTCTGGGGGTTTGTTCAAAGATGTATCAGTTCTCTGGGGTTTGTTCAAAGCTGTTTCAGTTCTCTGGGGTTTGTTCAAAGATGTATCAGTTATCTGGGGGTTTGTTCAAAGATGTATCAGTTCTCTGGGGGTTTGTTCAAAGATGTATCAGTTCTCTGGGGGTTTGTTCAAAGATGTATCAGTTCTCTGGGGGTTTGTTCAAATATGTATCAGTTCTCTGGGGGTTTTGTTCAAAGCTATTTCAGTTCTCTGGGAGTTTGTTCAAAGATGTATCAGTTCTCTGGGGGTTTGTTCAAAGATGTATCAGTTCTCTGGGGGTTTGTTCAAAGCTATTTCAGTTCTCTGGGGGTTTGTTCAAAGCTATTTCAGTTCTCTGGGGGTTTGTTCAAAGATGTATCAGTTCTCTGGGGGTTTGTTCAAAGATGTATCAGTTCTCTGGGGGTTTGTTCAAAGCTGTTTCAGTTCTCTGGGGGTTTGTTCAAAGATGTATCAGTTCTCTGGGGGTTTGTTCAAAGATGTATCAGTTCTCTGGGGGTTTGTTCAAAGATGTATCAGTTCTCTGGGGGTTTGTTCAAAGATGTATCAGTTCTCTGGGGGTTTGTTCAAAGATGTATCAGTTCTCTGGGGGTTTGTTCAAAGCCGTATCAGTTCTCTGGGGGTTTGTTCAAAGATGTATCAGTTCTCTGGGGGTTTGTTCTGACTTCTCCTCACATTAACGTCTAAAATCAGTCTGAACACCAGAAACATATTCCAGATAATTCCAAATATCGTCTGTTGGACCTGAGACACAAACTCCTCTGATTCAAACCATAAATTCAGAAATTAACTTTTAATAAAAACAAACGTTTGATTTACTCCACTAAGAGCAGTCCCATTTTTAAAACAATTTAGTGGAGCATTAATGGTGAGTGTCACAGTGATGTGATGTATCTCTGCTGGGGAACCAGAGCCAGGTGTTTCATTATACTGACTGACCAACCCTCTGTTTACTCTGGTTACATTCTGCCTCCCTCCACCCCTCCTCCCTCTAACCCTCCCCTCCTCCCTCTCTAACCCTCCCCTCCTCCCATCCCCTCCCTCTCCCTCCCCTCCCTCCCTCTAACCCTCCCCTCCTCCCTCTACCCTCCCCTCTCCCATCCTCCCTCTACCCTCCCCCTCTAACCCTCCCTCTAACCCTCCCCTCCTCCCTCCCCTCCCCTCCTCCATCTACCCTCCCCTCCTCCCTCTACCCTTCCCTCCCCTCCTCCCTCTAACCCTCCCCTCCTCCCTCTACCCTCCTCCCTCCCATCCTCCCTCTACCATCCCCTCCTCCCTCTAACCCTCCCCTCCTCCCTCTACCCTCCCCTCCTCCATATACCCTCCCCTCCTCCATCTACCCTCCCCTCCTCCCTCTACCCTTCCCTCCCCCCTCCTCCCTCTAACCCTCCCTCCTCCATCTAACCCTCCCCCTCCTCCCATCTAACCCTTCCCTCCACCCCTCCTCCCTCTAACCCACCCCTCCTCCCTCTACCCTCCCCTCCTCCCTCTAACCCCCTCTCCCTCCTCCCTCTACCCTCCCTCTAACCCACCCCCCCTCCCTCTAACCCACCTCTCCTCCCATCTACCCTCCCCTCCTCCCTCTAACCCACCCCTCCTCCCCCTCTAACCCTCCCCTCCTCCCTCTACCCTCCCCCTCCCCTCCTCTCCCTCTACCCTCCCCTCCTCCCTCTACCCTCCCCTCCTCCCTCTACCCTTCCCCCCTCCCTCTACCCTACCCTCCCCTCCTCCCCTACCCTCCCCCTCTCCCCTCCACCCCTCCTCCCTCTAACCTTCCCTCCTCCCTCTACCCTCCCCTCCTCCCTCTACCCTCCCCTCCTCCCCTCTCCTTCCCTCCTCCATCTACCCTCCCCTCCTCCATCTACCCTTCCCTCCTCCATCTCCCCTCCCCTCCTCCATCTCCCTCCCCTCCTCCCTCTACCCTCCCCTCCTCCATCTACCCTTCCCTCCTCCCTCTACCCTCCCCTCCTCCATCTCCCTTCCCTCCTCCATCTACCCTCCCCTCCTCCATCTACCCTTCCCTCCTCCATCTCCCCTCCCCTCCTCCATCTCCCTCCCCTCCTCCCTCTACCCTCCCCTCCTCCCTCTACCATTCCCTCCTCCCTCTACCCTCCCCTCCTCCATCTACCCTTCCCTCCTCCCTCTACCCTCCCCTCCTCCATCTCCCTTCCCTCCTCCCTCTACCCTCCATCTACCCTTCCCTCCTCCCTCTACCCTCCCTCCTCCATCTCCCTTCCCTCCTCCCCTCTACCCTCCCCTCCTCCATCTCCCTTCCCTCCTCCCTCTACCCTCCCCTCCTCCATCTCCCTTCCCTCCTCCATCTCCCTTCCCTCCTCCATCTACCCTTTCCTCCTCCATCTCCCTCCCTCCCTCCTTCCTCGACCCTTCCCCGTTTCCTCCATCCGTACAGAGAGAGAGATATAGGGGCCTGTTTCCTCCATCCGTACAGAGAGAGATATAGGGGCCTGTTTCCTCCATCCGTACAGAGAGAGATATAGGGCCTGTTTCCTCCATCCGTACAGAGAGAGAGATATAGGGCCTGTTTCCTCCATCCGTACAGAGTTAGAGATATAGGGCCTGTTTCCTCCATCCACACAGAGAGACAGATATAGGGCCTGTTTCCTCCATCCACACAGAGAGACAGATATAGGGCCTGTTTCCTCCATCCACACACAGAGAGAGAGATATAGGGCCTGTTTCCTCCATCCGTACAGAGAGAGATATAGGGCCTGTTTCCTCCATCTATAAAGAGAGAGATATAGGGGCCTGTTTCCTCCATCCGTACAGAGAGAGGGATATAGGGGCCTGTTTCCTCCATCCACACAGAGAGAGATATAGGGCCTGTTTCCTCCATCTATACAGAGAGAGATATAGGGCCTGTTTCCTCCATCCGTACAGAGAGAGAGATATAGGGCCTGTTTCCTCCATCCGTACAGAGAGAGAGATATAGGGCCTGTTTCCTCCATCCGTACAGAGTTAGAGATATAGTGCCTGTTTCCTCCATCCACACAGAGAGACAGATATAGGGCCTGTTTCCTCCATCCGTACAGAGAGACAGATATAGGGCCTGTTTCCTCCATCCGTACAGAGAGAGAGATATAGGGCCTGTTTCCTCCATCCGTACACAGAGAGAGATATAGGGCCTGTTTCCTCCATCCGTACAGAGAGAGATATAGGGGCCTGTTTCCTCCATCTATACAGAGAGAGAGATATAGGGCCTGTTTCCTCCATCCGTACAGAGAGAGAGATATAGGGCCTGTTTCCTCCTTCTATACAGAGAGAGATATAGGGCCTGTTTCCTCCACACAGAGAGATAGATATAGGGGCCTGTTTCCTCCATCTATACAGAGAGAGAGATATAGGGCCTGTTTCCTCCATCCACACAGAGAGAGATATATAGGGCCTGTTTCCTCCATCCACACAGAGAGAGATATAGGGGCCTGTTTCCTCAATCCGTACAGAGAGAGATATAGGGGCCTGTTTCCTCCATCCGTACAGAGAGAGAGATATAGGGCCTGTTTCCTCCATCTATACAGAGAGAGATATATAGGGCCTGTTTCCTCCATCTATACAGAGAGAGAGATATAGGGGCCTGTTTCCTCCATCCACACAGAGAGAGATATAGGGCCTGTTTCCTCCATCCGTACAGAGAGAGATATAGGGGCCTGTTTCCTCCATCTATACAGAGAGAGAGATATAGGGCCTGTTTCCTCCATCCGTACAGAGAGAGATATAGGGGCCTGTTTCCTCCACACAGAGAGAGAGATATATGGCCTGTTTCCTCCACACAGAGAGATAGATATAGGGGCCTGTTTCCTCCATCTATACAGAGAGAGAGATATAGGGCCTGTTTCCTCCATCCACACAGAGAGAGATATAGGGCCTGTTTCCTCCATCCACACAGAGAGAGATATAGGGCCTGTTTCCTCCATCTATACAGAGAGAGAGATATAGGGGCCTGTTTCCTCCATCTATACAGAGAGAGAGATATAGGGCCTGTTTCCTCCACACAGAGAGAGATATAGGGGCCTGTTTCCTCCATCCACACAGAGAGAGATATATAGGGGCCTGTTTCCTCCACACAGAGAGAGATATAGGGGCCTGTTTCCTCCATCCACACAGAGAGAGATATAGGGCCTGTTTCCTCCATCTATACAGAGAGAGATATAGGGGCCTGTTTCCTCCATCTATACAGAGAGAGAGATATAGGGTCCTGTTTCCTCCATCTATACAGAGAGAGAGATATAGGGTCCTGTTTCCTCCATCTATACAGAGTGAGAGATATAGGGGCCTGTTTCCTCCATCTATACAGAGAGAGAGATATAGGGGCCTGTTTCCTCCACACAGAGAGAGATATAGGGGCCTGTTTCCTCCACACAGAGAGAGAGATATAGGGCCTGTTTCCTCCACACAGAGAGAGAGATATAGGGCCTGTTTCCTCCACACAGAGAGATAGATATAGGGGCCTGTTTCCTCCACACACAGAGAGAGAGATATAGGGCCTGTTTCCTCCACACACAGAGAGAGATATATAGGGGCCTGTTTCCTCCACACAGAGAGAGATATAGGGCCTGTTTCCTCCACGCACAGAGAGAGATATAT
Organism: Oncorhynchus nerka; assembly: GCF_034236695.1. Lineage (NCBI taxonomy): Eukaryota > Metazoa > Chordata > Actinopteri > Salmoniformes > Salmonidae > Oncorhynchus > Oncorhynchus nerka. The sequence goes on along the minus strand of NW_027040218.1, from coordinate 125,615 downwards.
AGGGGCCTGTTTCCTCCACACAGAGAGAGAGATATAGGGGCCTGTTTCCTCCACACAGAGAGAGAGATATAGGGGCCTGTTTCCTCCACACAGAGAGAGATATATAGGGGCCTGTTTCCTCCACACAGAGAGAGAGATATAGGGGCCTGTTTCCTCCACACACAGAGAGAGATATAGGGCCTGTTTCTCTCTCCTCAGGAATGACCTACCGAGTTACATTTCTAAACAACGACATGCTATTTACCTCAGCTACTGAGCAGCGTATCACATGACCACATGATCACATGACCTCCCCAATCAGAGACGTCTAAGTTAGATGCTCAAGAGAGAGAGTTTATTTGTTCTTGAAACAACTGTTTACTGTGTGGTCTGAAGGGAGAGCTGGCACAGCGCTCTTGAAACAACTGTTTGTCTGTTAAGGGAGAGCTGGCAGTGTGTCTGTTGTCTGTTAAAGGGAGAGCTGGCAGTGTCGATCACAGAAGCCCACCGGGCTGTGTGTCTGTTAAAGGGGAGAGCTGGCAGTGTCGATCACGAAGCCCACCGGGCTGTGTGTCTGTTAAAGGGGAGAGCTGGCAGTGTCGATCACGAAGCCCACCGGGCTGTGTGTCTGTTAAAGGGGAGAGCTGGCAGTGTCGATCACGAAGCCCACCGGGCTGTGTGTCTGTTAAAGGGAGAGCTGGCAGTGTCGATCACGAAGCCCACCGGGCTGTGTGTCTGTTAAAGGGGAGAGCTGGCAGTGTCGATCACGTGTGTGTCTGTTAAAGGGAGAGCTGGCAGTGTCGATCACGAAGCCCACCGGGCTGTGTGTCTGTTAAAGGGGAGAGCTGGCAGTGTCGATCACGAAGCCCACCGGGCTGTGTGTCTGTTAAAGGGAGAGCTGGCAGTGTCGATCACGAAGCCCACCGGGCTGTGTGTCTGTTAAAGGGGAGAGCTGGCAGTGTCGATCACGAAGCCCAAAGGGAGAGCTGGCAGTGTCGATCACAAAGTGTGTGTCTGTTAAAGGGGAGAGCTGGCAGTGTCGAGAGCTGGCAAAGTGTCGATCACCCACCGGGCTGTGTGTCTGCCCACCGGGCTGTGTGTCTGTTAAAGGGAGAGCTGGCAGTGTCGATCCCACCGGGCTGTGTGTCTGTTAAAGCCCACCGGGCTGTGTGTCTGTTAAAGGGGAGAGCTGGCAGTGTCGATCACGAAGCCCACCGGGCTGTGTGTCTGTTAAAGGGAGAGCTGGCAGTGTCGATCACGAAGCCCACCGGGCTGTGTGTCTGTTAAAGGGAGAGCTGGCAGTGTCGATCACGAAGCCCACCGGGCTGTGTGTCTGTTAAAGGGAGAGCTGGCAGTGTCGATCACGAAGCCCACCGGGCTGTGTGTCTGTTAAAGGGAGACTGGCAGTGTCGATCACGAAGCCCACCGGGCTGTGTGTCTGTTAAAGGGGAGAGCTGGCAGTGTCGATCACGAAGCCCACCGGGCTGTGTGTCTGTTAAAGGGGAGAGCTGGCAGTGTCGATCACGAAGCCCACCGGGCTGTGTGTCTGTTAAAGGGGAGAGCTGGCAGTGTCGATCACGAAGCCCACCGGGCTGTGTGTCTGTTAAAGGGGAGAGCTGGCAGTGTCGATCACGAAGCCCACCGGGCTGTGTGTCTGTTAAAGGGGAGAGCTGGCAGTGTCGATCACGGCCCACCGGGCTGTGTGTCTGTTAAAGGGGAGAGCTGGCAGTGTCGATCACGAAGCCCACCGGGCTGTGTGTCTGTTAAAGGGAGAGCTGGCAGTGTGTGTGTCTGTTAAAGGGAGAGCTGGCAGTGTCACACGAAGCCCACCGGGCTGTGTGTCTGTTAAAGGGAGAGCTGGCAGTGTCGATCACGACCGGGCTGTGTGTCTGTTAAAGGGGAGAGCTGGCAGTGTCGATCACGGCCCACCGGGCTGTGTGTCTGTTAAAGGGAGAGCTGGCAGTGTCGATCCACGAAGCCCACCGGGCTGTGTGTCTGTTAAAGGGGAGAGCTGGCAGTGTCGACCGGGCTCACTGGCAGTGTCGAGCCCACCGGGCTGTGTGTCTGTTAAAGGGGAGAGCTGGCAGTGTCGATCACGAAGCCCACCGGGCTGTGTGTCTGTTAAAGGGAGAGCTGGCAGTGTCGATCACTCACCGGGGGCTGTGTGTCTGTTAAAGGGGAGAGCTGGCAGTGTCGATCACGAAGCCCACCGGGCTGTGTGTCTGTTAAAGGGAGAGCTGGCAGTGTCGATCACGCCCACCGGGCTGTGTGTCTGTTAAAGGGAGAGCTGGCAGTGTCGATCACGGCCCACCGGGCTGTGTGTCTGTTAAAGGGAGAGCTGGCAGTGTCGATCACGAAGAGCCCACCGGGGCTGTGTGTCTGTTAAAGGGGAGAGCTGGCAGTGTCTGTTAAAGGGGAGAGCTGGCAGTGTCGATCACTTTAAGCCCACCGGGCTGTGTGTCTGTTAAAGGGCTGTGTGTCTGTTAAAGAGAGCTGGCAGTGTCGATCACGGCCCACCGGGCTGTGTGTCTGTTAAAGGGAGAGCTGGCAGTGTCGATCACGAAGCCCACCGGGCTGTGTGTCTGTTAAAGGGGAGAGCTGGCAGTGTCGATCACGAAGCCCACCGGGCTGTGTGTCTGTTAAAGGGAGAGCTGGCAGTGTCGATCACGAAGCCCACCGGGCTGTGTGTCTGTTAAAGGGGAGAGCTGGCAGTGTCGATCACGAAGCCCACCGGGGCTGTGTGTCTGTTAAAGGAGAGCTGGCAGTGTCGTGTGTGTCTGTTAAAGGGAGAGCTGGCAGTGTCGATCACGGCAGTGTCGAAGCCCACCGGGCTGTGTGTCTGTTAAAGGGGAGAGCTGGCAGTGTCGATCACGAAGCCCACCGGGCTGTGTGTCTGTTAAAGGGGAGAGCTGGCAGTGTCGATCACAAGCCCACCGGGCTGTGTGTCTGTTAAAGGGGAGAGCTGGCAGTGTCGATCACGAAGCCCACCGGGCTGTGTGTCTGTTAAAGGAGAGCTGGCAGTGTCGAAAAGGGGCTGTGTGTCTGTTAAAGGGGAGAGCTGGCAGTGTCGATCACGAAGCCCACCGGGCTGTGTGTCTGTTAAAGGGAGAGCTGGCAGTGTCTGTTGTCTGTTAAAGGGGAGAGCTGGCAGTGTCATCACGACCCACCGGGCTGTGTGTCTGTTAAAGGGGAGAGCTGGCAGTGTCGATCACGAAGCCCACCGGGCTGTGTGTCTGTTAAAGGGGAGAGCTGGCAGTGTCGATCACGAAGCCCACCGGGCTGTGTGTCTGTTAAAGGGGAGAGCTGGCAGTGTCGATCAGTGTGTGTCTGTTAAAGGGGAGAGCTGGCAGTGTCGATCAGCCCACCGGGCTGTGTGTCTGTTAAAGGGGAGAGCTGGCAGTGTCGATCACGAAGCCCACCGGGCTGTGTGTCTGTTAAAGGGGAGAGCTGGAGAGCTGTGCTGTTAAAGGGGAGAGCTGTGTCGATCACACCGGGCTGTGTGTCTGTTAAAGGGGAGAGCTGGCAGTGTCGATCACGCCCACCGGGCTGTGTGTCTGTTAAAGGGAGAGCTGGCAGTGTCGATCCGAAGCCCACCGGGCTGTGTGTCTGGCAGTAAAGGGCCCAGCTGTGTGTCTGTTAAAGGGGAGAGCTGGCAGTGTCACACGGCCCACCGGGCTGTGTGTCTGTTAAAGGGGAGAGCTGGCAGTGTCGATCACGAAGCCCACCGGGCTGTGTGTCTGTTAAAGGAGAGCTGGCAGTGTCGATCACGAAGCCCACCGGGCTGTGTGTCTGTTAAAGGGGAGAGCTGGCAGTGTCGATCACGGCCCACCGGGCTGTGTGTCTGTTAAAGGGAGCTGGCAGTGTCTGGCAGGGCTGTCGAAAGGAGAGCTCAGTGTCGACCCACCGGGCTGTGTGTCTGTTAAAGGGGAGAGCTGGCAGTGTCGATCACGAACCCCACTGGCGGGCTGTGTGTCTGTTAAAGGGGAGAGCTGGCAGTGTCGATCACGAAGCCCACCGGGCTGTGTGTCTGTTAAAGGGGAGAGCTGGCAGTGTCGATCACGATCCACGCCCCACCGGGCTGTGTGTCTGTTAAAGGGGAGAGCTGGCAGTGTCGATGTGTGTGTCTGTTAAAGGGAGAGCTGACAGTGTCGATCCACCGGGCTGTGTGTCTGTTAAAGGGGAGAGCTGGCAGTGTCGATCACGAAGCCCACCGGGCTGTGTGTCTGTTAAAGGGGAGAGCTGGCAGTGTCGATCACGAAGCCCACCGGGCTGTGTGTCTGTTAAAGGGGAGAGCTGAAGTGTCGAAAGGGGAGAGCTCACGAACCCCACCGGGATTCAAGGAAGGAAAAGAGATTCATGGAGATGTTTTGTAGCTGGTAAAACCTGGTTAAATAACAGTCACTCAACTTTCAAGAAAAATAGTAAATAAATGTTTGTTTGGTTTTTTAAGAAAAAGGGAGTTGTTGATTCGTCTCTCTGTGTTTAAACTCTGATGATAGATGGTCAGTCTGGAGTAACCCTCGGGAACACAGAGATGGTCAGTCTGGTTTAACCCTCGGGAACACAGAGATGGTCAGTCTGGTTTAACCCTCGGGAACACAGAGATGGTCAGTCTGGTTTAACCTCGTCACAGAGATGGTCAGTCTGGTTTAACCCTCGGGAACACAGAGATGGTCAGTCTGGTTTAACCCTCGGGAACACAGAGATGGTCAGTCTGGTTTAACCCTCGGGAACACAGAGATGGTCAGTCTGGTTTAACCCTCGGGAACACAGAGATGGTCAGTCTGGTTTAACCCTCGGGAACACAGAGATGGTCAGTCTGGTTTAACCCTCGGGACCAGAGATGGTCAGTCTGGTTTAACGAACACAGTCTGGTTTAACCCTCGATGAGATGGTCAGTCTGGTTTAACCCTCAGGGAACACAGAGATGGCAGGCAGGACACACCAGACATACAGGCAACACAGAGATGGTCAGTCTGACAGACACAACAGACATACAGGCAGAACACAGACAGACAGACAGGCAGACAGACAGACAGACAGGCAGGCAGACAGACAGACACACAGACAGACATACAGGCAGAGAGACAGACAGACAGGGAGACAGAGAGACAGACAGACAGACAGACAGGCAGGCAGACAGACAGACACACAGACAGACATACAGGCAGAGAGACAGACAGACAGGGAGACAGAGAGACAGACAGACAGACAGACAGACAGACAGGCAGGCAGACAGACAGACAGACAGACAGACAGACAGGCAGAGAGACAGACAGACATACAGACAGAGAGACAGACAGACAGACAGGCAGGCAGACAGACACACAGACAGACATACAGGCAGAGAGACAGACAGACAGGGAGACAGACAGACATGCAGCCAGACAGACATGCAGCCAGACAGACAGACAGACAGTCAGCCAGCCAGACAAACAGCCATGCAGACAGACAGAGAGACAGACAGACAGACAGAGAGACAGACAGACATGCAGCCAGACAAACAGACATGCAGCCAGACAAACAGCCATGCAGACAGACAGACAGACAGACAGACAGACAGACATACAGACAGCCATGCAGACAGACAAACAGCCATGCAGACAGACAGACATACAGACAGACAGGCAGGCAGACAGGCAGGCAGACTGAGGACTCAAGTGGACTCCTAGTCTCTCCCCAGAGCCACATACCCGGTCTGCTACTGGGCTTCATTTAATCCGATACTGGGCTCCGAAAGGGCCATACTAGGGCTCCGATCATTCCGATACTACAGGGCTCCGATACTACAGGGCTCCGACACTACAGGGCTCCGACACTACAGGGCTCCGACACTACAGGGCTCCGATACTACAGGGCTCCAATACTACAGGGCTCCGATACTACAGGGCTCCGATACTACAGGGCTCCGATACTACAGGGCTCCAATACTACAGGGCTCCAATACTACAGGGCTCCGATACTACAGGGCTCCGATACTACAGGGCTCCAATACTACAGGGCTCCGATACTACAGGGCTCCGATACCGATAGGGCTCCGATACTACAGGGCTCCGATACTACAGGGCTCCGGCACTACAGGGCTCCAATACTACAGGGCTCCGATACTACAGGGCTCCGACACTACAGGGCTCCAATACTACAGGGCTCCAATACTACAGGGCTCCAATACTACATGGCTCCGATACTACAGGGCTCCAATATTGTGGCTCCAAGCTGCATGGCAGGATTTTCCATTAGTGACACGCAGGCAGGGGAAGGATTGGTTTGGAGACTGGAGAGGGAGATCCCCGACCAAACCAACACCATCCACAATGAGGTCTATCTGGTCTGGGTCCAGTTCAATGACACTCATTACTCACAGTTATGGGTCTTCCCCTTTCTCTCTCTCTCTCCCTCCCTCCATCCATCCCTCTCTCTCTCTCTCCATCCTCCCCTCCTTCTCTCTCCATCCATCCCTCTCTCTCTCCATCCTCCCCTCCTTCACTCTCCATCCATCCCTCTCTCTCTCCATCCTCCCCTCCCTCTCTCTCCATCCTTCCCTCCATCTCCCCTCCCTCCCTCCCTCCCCTCTCTCTCTCTCCTCCCTCCCTCCTCCCCCTCCCTCTCCCCCTCCCTCTCCCCCTCCCTCTCTCCCCCTCCCTCTCTCCCCCTCCCTCCCTCTCTCCCCCTCCTCTCTCCCCCTCCCTCTCTCCCCTCCTCTCTCTCTCCCCCCCCCCCCTCTCCCCCTCCCTCCCCCTCTCCCCCTCCCTCCCTCTCTCTCTCCCTCTCTCTCCCTCCCTCCCTCTCCCCCTCCCTCCTCCCCTCCCATGTGTTTATGTCTCTCCCCATGTGACACAGCAACAGTTACAGAAACATCAACAACACGTGGGTGGTTGCCAGGGAGACACAAAATAAAAACATGTTGATGTTACCAGGCTTCATTTAAAATAATCATTATTATTATCACACACACAGACGCACGAGCACCCCCCCACCCCCACAGAATATCTCTCTCTCATATAGAGAACATTACAGGCAGGCAGACAATTCCTCCCTCCCTCTCTCTCTCTCCTCCCTCCCTCCTCTCTCTCCTCCCTCCTCCCCCTCCCTCCCTCCCTCTCCCCCTCCCTCTCTCCCCTCCCTCCCTCTCTCTCCTCCCTCCCTCTCTCTCTCCTCCATCCCTCCCTCTCTCTCCTCCTCCCTCCCTCTCTCTCCTCCCTCCCTCCCTCCCTCCTCAACACCCTCCCTCCTCTCCTCCCTCCCTCCCTCTCTCTCTCTCCTCCCTCCTCTCCCTCTCTCTCTCCTCCCTCCCTCTCTTATCCCTCCTCTCCTCCCTCCCTCCCTCCCTCCCTCCTCTCTCCCCCCCTCCCTCCCCTCCCTCCCTCCCCTCCCCTCCCTCCTCCCCCCTCCCTCCCTCCCTCCCCCCTCCCCTCTCCCCCTCCCTCCCTCCCTCCCCCCTCCCTCCCCCTCCTCCCTCCCTCTCTCTCCCTCCCTCCCTCTCTCTCCTCCCTCCCTCCCTCCCTCTCTCTCTCCTCCCTCCCTCCCTCTCTCTCCTCCCTCCCTCCCTCCCTCTCTCCCTCCCTCCCTCTCCTCTCTCTCTCCTCCCTCCTCTCTCTCTCTCCCTCCCTCCCTCCCTCTCCCCCTCCCTCTCTCCCCCTCCCCCTCCCTCTCTCCCCCCTCCCTCTCCCCTCCCTCCCTCTCTCCCTCCCTCCCTCCCTCTCCTCTCTCCCCTCCCTCTCCCCCCCTCCCCCCCTCCCCAGTGACCCATTGATGTGGTTTCCACACAGTCATGACACAAGCCAGATCACTACAGATCTCTTTTGTCAACAAAATGTGTTTGTTTCAGAATATTCCCCTTCATTCACAGCTTTCCCTCACATGGCAGTGTAGAGGGTTATGTCCCAAAATAGCACCCTATTCCCTGTCCACTGTGGATCCTACGGGCCAAAAGTAGTGCACTTTGTAGTGCATAAGGTGCCATGTGAGACTCATCACCACTTGGGCTGATCTGGGGCCTGTTGTATTAACAGTCGAGTGTTACCGAGGAGACCTGCAACGTGTCACTCAGAAGAACGTTCCGTCATCGTTGCCACGGGAACCTGACAGACCACAATGTGGCGCTCTCACCCCTCCTCCCCCCGACAACACACCCCTCCTCCCCCGACACTCACCCCCTCCTCCCCCGACACTCACCCCTCCTCCCCCGACACTCACCCCTCCTCCCCCGACACTCACCCCTCCTCCCCCGACCTCCCCCTCCTCCCCACGACACTCACCCCTCTCCCATCTGACTCTCACCCCTCCTCCCCACGACACTCACCCTCCTCCCCACGACACTCACCCGTCTGTCTCTGCCCATGCCTCACCCCGTCTCCCCCATCAGGAGAAAGACTGCTCCCTGGTCTCGTCTCATGGAGACGTTACGGAGCGTGACTTGACGTATGAGACCAGACTCATTTAGAGGGACACTTTAAAATGAATTGTGGTCAGCTGGCTGTGTGTGGTGGAGAGAGGAGAGGAGAGAGGGAGGAGGAGAGAGGGAGGAGGAAAGGAGAGAGGGAGGAGAGGAGAGGAGAGAGGGAGGAGGAGAGGAGAGGAGAGAGGGAGGAGGAGAGAGGGAGGAGAGGAGAGAGGGAGGAGGAGAGGAGAGAGGGAGGAGGAGAGGAAGGAGGAGAGTAGAGAGGGAGGAGGAAAGGAGAGGAGCGAGGGAGGAGAGGAGAGAGGGAGGAGGAGAGGAAGGAGGAGAGTAGTAGAATAGACTCACTGGTAGATGTCCTTGCGCAGCACGGTTCTGGTCAGAGGGTTATCTGCCTGAGGGGCCACGCTGACAGATCCTATCTTCAGTACCAGAGTGTCCTCTCTCTCTCTCCTCAGCTGGGGTTCTGGGAGACACAACACACAGTGGGTATCAGACCCAGACAGATCCTATACACTTCAGTACCATGACATGCATTAACCCTCATGTAGGTTTTAACTCCAAACCTGTTCCTGAGGAGCCCCCCTGAGGAGATAACCTACAGGAGGGTCACTCTCCAGGAACAGGGTTGGAGTTATAACCTACAGGAGGGTCTCTCTCCAGGAACAGGGTTGGAGTTATAACCTTACAGGAGGGTCTCTCTCCAGGAACAGGGTTGGAGTTATAACCTACAGGAGGGTCTCTCTCCAGGAACAGGGTTGGAGTTATAACCTTACAGGAGGGTCTCTCTCCAGGAACAGGTTTGGAGTTATAACCTACAGGAGGGTCTGTCCCTGTCTGTCCTGAACAGTCTTACCTGTGTGTCTGTCCTGTCCGTCCAGTCTTACCTGTGTGTCTGTCCTGTCTGTCCAGTCTTACCTGTGTGTCTGTCCTGTCCGTCCAGTCTTACCTGTGTGTCTGTCCTGTCTGTCCAGTCTGTCCTGTCTGTCCAGTCCGTCCAGTCTTACCTGTGTGTCTGTCCTGTCCGTCCAGTCTTACCTGTGTGTCTGTCCTGTCCGTCCAGTCTTACCTGTGTGTCTGTCCTGTCTGTCCTGTGTGTCCAGTCTGTCCTGTCCGTCCAGTCTTACCTGTGTGTCTGTCCTGTCTGTCCTGTGTGTCCAGTCTTACCTGTGTGTCTGTCCTGTCCGTCCAGTCTTACCTGTGTGTCTGTCCTGTCCGTCCAGTCTTACCTGTGTGTCTGTCCTGTCTGTCCTGTCCGTCCAGTCTTACCTGTGTGTCTGTCCTGTCCGTCCGGGTTCCAGGGACAAAACACCCTGATCACTGATGTGTTGACATATATCAGAGGCAGGCTGCGCGACGTCAGGGCGTGACTTCTCATCGGCTGGCCCGCCGTCTTGCCGAGGTCCCGGTATCGTCGTGGCAGCGAGGCGTGGAACACCCCGGCTACGGTGGCCAGTAAGGGACAGGAGAGGACAAGGTCAAAAGGTTGGGCGGTCAACAGGATCTCTCTCAGGTAGTGGGGAGACCCGTCAGCCGGGCCCTCCGTCAGCTGCTGGGCCCCACGAGGATCTGCTCGTTCCAGCCGCGTGGTCAACTTGTGGCGGACGTTTCTGGTGACCGCCTGGGGCAAGGTAATATTTATATAAATACATTATATTACTACTACTAGTAGTAGTAATAATAATGAATACATAATAATACTAATGAATACATAATACTACTAATGAATAAATACTACTACTAATGAATACATAATACTAATGAATACATAATACTAATGAATACATAATAATACTAATGAATATATAATAATACTAATGAATAAATACTACTACTAATGAATACATAATAATACTAATGAATACATAATAATACTAATGAATATATACTACTACTAATGAATACATAATAATACTAATGAATACATAATAATACTAATGAATACATAATAATACTAATGAATAAATACTACTACTAATGAATACATAATAATACTAATGAATAAATAATAATACTAATAATACTAATGAATACATAATAATACTAATGAATACATAATAATACTAATGAATATATAATAATACTAATGAATACATAATAATACTAATGAATAAATACTACTACTAATGAATACATAATAATACTAATGAATAAATACTACTACTAATGAATACATAATAATACTAATGAATAAATAATACTACTAATGAATAAATACTACTACTAATGAATAAATGAATACATAATAATACTAATGAATACATAATAATACTAATGAATAAATACTACTACTAATGAATACATAATAATACTAATGAATAAATACTACTACTAATGAATACATAATAATACTAATGAAATAAATCATACTACTAATGAATACATAATAATACTAATGAATACATAATAATACTAATGAATACATAATAATAATGAATGAAATACTACTATAATAATACTAATACTAATGAAATAAATCATACTACTAATGAATACATAATAATACTAATGAATACATAATAATACTAATGAAATAAATCATACTACTAATGAATACATAATAATACTAATGAATACATAATAATACCAATGTATACATAATCATACTCATAGTAATACTAACAATGAATATATAACGATAACAATAATAATAATATTATAATAATACTAATGAATACATAATACTACTAATGAATACATAATAATACTAATAACACTAATAATAATGAATATATAATAATACATTATAATAATTAATATATAATAATATGAATATATAATAATAACACATAATAATAATACTAATGAATAAAATAATAATAAAATATATATAAATAATAATAATATATAATAATAATAATATAATAATAATAATAATAATAATAATAATATATAATAATAATGAATATATAAATAATAATAATATAATAATAATAATAATAATAATAATAATGAATATATAATAATAATATGAATAAATAATAATAATAATATATATCTAATAATATAAACAATAATAATAATAATAAATAATAATAATAATATATAATAATATAATAATAATAATAAATAATAATAATATATAATAATATAATAATAATAATATAATAATATAATAATAATATATAATAATATAATAATAATAATAAATAATAATAATATAACCCCCTGGACTAATGGAGAATCTCCATAATAATATAATAATAATATATAATAATATAATAATAATAATAATAATAATAATAATATATAATAATATAATAATAATAATAATAATATATATCTAATAATAATAATAATAATAATAAATAATAATAATAATAATAATATATAATAATATAATAATAATAATAATATATAATAATATAATAATAATAATAAATAATAATAATATATAATAATAATAATAATAATATAAACAACAACAATAATAACTATTGTAATAATAACCTGGGTGTATGTGATGGACAGGAATCCGTGCTGCTGGTGGGAGGAAACCTCCAGGACCTTGGCTGCTGTCTGATTGGTGGGGAGGTGGAGGAGGCGGAGACAACAGGTTCACAGTGGAACACCACATAAACACTAACTGAGACACATTAAACCAACTCCTGGACTACAATGGAGAATCTCCAGTCAAAGACCAGAGCTTTAAGATAACACTTCCTATGAACAGTCTCCTGATACACCAATACCACACTCATAAAGCCCCCTACTGGTCTAATGTAGTGCACCCAGGCCTGTACTGTGTGTGACTGATCCCAGACCTGTACTGTATGTGACTGATCCCAGACCTGTACTGTATGTGACTGATCCCAGACCTGTACTGTATGTGACTTATCCCAGACCTGTACTGTATGTGACTGATCCCAGACCTGTACTGTATGTGACTGATCCCAGACCTGTACTGTATGTGACTGATCCCAGACCTGTACTGTATGTGACTGATCCCAGACCTGTACTGTATGTGACTGATCCCAGACCTGTACTGTATGTGACTGATCCCAGACCTGTACTGTATGTGACTGATCCCAGACCTGTACTGTATGTGACTGATCCCACCTGGCCTGTAATCCCAGACCTGTACTGTGACTGATCCCAGACCTGTACTGTATGTGACTGATCCCAGACCTGTACTGTATGTGACTGATCCCAGACCTGTACTGTATGTGACTGATCCCAGACCTGTACTGTATGTGACTGATCCCAGACCTGTACTGTATGTGACTGTCCCAGGCCTGTGATCTGACCTGTACTGTATGACTGATCCCAGACCTGTACTGTATGTGACTGATTCCAGACCTGTACTGTATGTGACTGATCCCAGACCTGTACTGTATGTGACTGATCCCAGACCTGTACTGTATGTGACTGATCCCAGACCTGTACTGTATGTGATTGTATCTAACAGACCTGTACTGTATGTGACTGATCCCAGGCCTGTACTGTATGTGACTGAACCCATGCCTGTACTGTATGTGACTGATCCCAGACCTGTACTGTATGTGACTGATCCCAGACCTGTACTGTATGTGACTAATCCCAGACCTGTACTGTATGTGACTGATCCCAGACCTGTACTGTATGTGACTGATCCCAGACCTGTACTGTATGTGACTGATCCCAGACCTGTACTGTATGTGATTGTATCTAACAGCAGTTAGCCACGCTGAAGCTAACAATGCATCCATATATCTGTCTGGTCTCTAAATTAAACTAGAGGATACCAGGCGTCTTCTGGAGGGCCGTACCTCTTAACAACAAGGAAGTAAATTCAAAGTTAAATAATATCTCTGATTTACAAGCAGCATCTATCTACTGTTAACAATCTTAACGTTTGATTTACACAAATTCATTACAGACGAAAATATTTCAATTTTACAATACAAGTGAAAGAAAATGACGTTAAATTACGAGGAGAGGCGATTGATAAAGAGATAAGAGATTTTCCCAGGAAAAAGTAGAGAAGGAAAAGTAGAGCTCTTTTCCACATCAATCACACGAGTTTGGGCTTTCATCAACCTTGGACGATAAAGATGGTTCATCACTGAACGCACAGAGAACAAGTTGAATACCTCATGGGTCATTGTGTAGGCCTTCGTACTTATCGTATGAACAACAGGTTGAATTTAAAACCCATCTATGGAGGAGAGATTTGACCTCTAACCCTCAGGACCAGGATGTAACTTGGAGTTATTACTCCCTGTGCAGGTGATGATTCCCATCGCCCCCCAAAAGCCAAATCTGAGGTCGATTTAGTCCACTTGAAAGTCCTGATTGTAGCGACTAGGTACGGGTGAACAGGAACGTTTAGACAGAGTTCAGTCTGAGTGACGTTCCCATATCATAACCTGATTGGCTTCTGGGGATGGCACTGCATGATGGGAGTTAAACGGGCTAGTTGGGTAAAAAGCCCACTGTGACCAAGGTTGATGAGAACTCAGACAGCTGATGAGAACTCAGACAGCTGAAGAGGAAACACTCTGTGTTCTTAGAACTCAGACAGCTGAAGAGGAAACACTCTGTGTTCCTAGAACTCAGACAGCTGAAGAGGAAACACTCTGTGTTCCTAGAACTCAGACAGCTGAAGAGGAAACACTCTGTGTTCTTAGAACTTAGACAGCGGAAGAGGAAACACTGTGTTCTTAGAACGCAGAGAGCTGAAGAGGAAACACTCTGTGTTCTTAGAACTCAGACAGCGGAAGAGGAACCGGTTCTTACAGGCGGAAGGAAGCCAGAGAGGTGGCTGAAGGAGTCCTGTTTGCTGACGGGTCGGACCAACACCGTACGTCTGTTCAGCTTATCAGTACAAGACAGGACAACCCCTCCACAGCGGCCCACTGCAAGACCAGACCCCTCCTCTGGACTGGAGGGGGGGGGAGAGGAGGGGGACAAGAGAGAGAAAGGAGGAGGGAGGGGACAGAAGTCAAGAAATACAAATCAATAAGACTGGATTAAGAAGAGATGTGATGATTAGATTTTTTTTTCTACAAAACAAAACAAAATAAGAGAAGAACCGAACAAATGAAATTAGTTTTCTGTTCTTTAGCTTGAAGCATCAGGATCATTGAGGGATGGCCTTATGCTGACACACTTCCTGCCGGGCCGGCTGACGCACTTCCTGCCGGGCAGGTAACACAACACCGAGATAGAAACGTGTTCAACAGATATGATATATCTGTCATGTATAATAAGGGATCGTCATCGTGGACAACTTTAACTTCTTCGAGATAGGGGGCGCTCTTTTAATTTTTGGATAAAAAACGTTCCTGTTTTAAACAAGATATTTTGTCACGAAAAGATGCTCGACTATGCATGTAATTGACAGCTTTGGAACGAAAAAACTCTTGACGTTTCCAAAACTGCAAAGATATTATCTGTGAGTGCCCCAGAACTAATGCTACAGGCGAAACCAAGATGAAGTTTCATACAGGAAATGCCCCAGATTCTGAAGGCGCTGTGTTCCAATGTCTCCTTATATGGCTGTGAATGCGCCAGGAATGAGCCTGCCCTTTGTGTCGTTTCTCCAAGGTGTCTGCAGCATTGTGACGTGTTTGTAGGCATATCATTGGAAGATTGACCATAAGAGACTACATTTACCAGGTGTCCGCCCGGTGTCCTGTGTCGAAATTATTGCGTAATCTGTAGGTCCATGCGCCGTTCCATTTCTTCAGAAGAGAAAGTCAACTGCCACGAAGGATTTTATCGTCGATAGATATGTGAAAAACACCTTGAGGATTGATTCTAAACATCGGTTTGCCATGTTTCTGTCGATATTATGGAGTTCATTTGGAAAAAAGTTTGCGTTTTAATGACTTAATATTTTTATAAATTTTTTTTTTTTTAAAATGTACCCAAACGTGATGAACAAAACGGAGCGATTTGTCAACACAAATAATATTTTTTGTACAAACGGAACATTTGCTATCTAACTGAGAGTCTCCTCATTGAAAACATCCAAAGTTCTTCAAAGGTAAATGATTTTATTTGAATGCTTTTCTGGTTTTTGTGAAAATGTTGCCTGCTGAATGCTAACGCTAAATGCTACGCTAAATGCTACGCTAGCTATCAATACTGTTACACAAATGCTTGTTTTGCAATGGTTGAGAAGCATATTTTGAAAATCTGAGATTAACAGTGTTGTTAACAAAAGGCTAAGCTTGAGAGCAAATAGATTAAATTTCATTTCATTTGCGATTTTCATGAATAGTTAACGTTGCGTTATGGTAATGAGCTTGAGGCTGTAGTCACGATACGGGATCCGGGATGGCTCGACGCAAGAAGTTAATCAGTACATTTCTGTCTGAAACATTAGGAACGTGTCGCCCCTTCCCGAACACAGCCCCGTTGTTGATGTGTATATTTAGTCAGAGACCCTCTGGGCAGCAGGCGTCAGCACAAAGCCATCTCTCCAACCACTGTGACATCATCATCCCGGGACAGGAGGACTGGGAGCCCCGTGTCACAGAAACACTGATTCCATTAGATTAGAGTCACGGAATCACAGTTTCAACCTGATTCCATTAGATTAGAGTCACGGAATCACAGTTTCAACCTGATTCCATTAGATTAGAGTCACGGAATCACAGTTTCAACCTGATTCCATTAGATTAGAGTCACGGAATCACAGTTTCAACCTGATTCCATTAGATTATTAATCACAGTTTCAACCTGATTCCATTAGATTATTACAGCAGATCAGAGCAACTGGAGAATGGGGGGGGAGGGTGGGGACACCCAATGGGGGGGGGCCCACAACACCAACCTCTTACTGTCATCATATCTCTTCATAGACAGACAACTGGTAACCTCATTATGGGCCTTCTGTCATGATGTTGTTTAAACTGTGTGTCTCTGTGTTCCACCCCCCCATCGTTTCTCCAGTGGTCAGAGTAGAGATGTCATTGGCCTAGCTAGGTTAAGAGAAGGGCAGATATATCTGGGCAGGGGGGGTCGGGGCGGTCAACGGGAGCAGAGCGGCATGCTGCTCTAGACGAAGGCCTCACCACAGACGTGTCCTTGGCCTGTAGGACGACTCCTTCACGACATACCCAGCAGCCCTCACCAGGCCTGGAACACATAGCATCACACTGTACCTAATATAATGACCCAGCAACCCTCACCAGGCCCAGCAGCCCTCACCAGGCCTGGAACACATAGCATCACACTGTACCTAATATAACGACCCAGCAGCCCTCACCAGGCCCAGCAGCCCTCACACTGGCCTAATATACATAGCATCACACCCAGCAGCCTCACCATAACACATAGCATCACACTGTACCAGGCCCAGCAGCCCTCACCAGGCCTGGAACACATAGCATCACACTGTACCTAATATAACGACCCAGCAGCCCTCACCAGGCCTGGAACACATAGCATCACACTGTACCTAATATAACGACCCAGCAGCCCTCACCAGGCCTGGAACACATAGCATCACACTGTACCTAATATAACGACACTGACCCAGCAGCCCTCACCAGGCCTGGAACACATAGCATCACACTGTACCTAATATAACGACCCAGCAGCCCTCACCAGGCCTGGAACACATAGCATCACACTGTACCTAATATAAGCAGCCCTCACCAGGCCTGGAACACATAGCATCAACACATAGCATCACACTGTACCTAATATAATGACCCAGCAGCCCTCACCAGGCCCAGCAGCTCTCACCAGGCCTGGAACACATAGCATCACACTGTACCTAATATAACGACCCAGCAGCCCTCACCAGGCCCAGCAGACCTCACCAGGCCTGGAACACATAGCATCACACTGTACCTAATATAATGACCCAGCAGCCCTCACCAGGCCCAGCAGCCTCACCAGGCCTGGAACACATAGCATCACACTGTACCTAATATAACCCAGACCCTCACCAGGCAGCAGCCCTCACCAGGCCTGGAACACATAGCATCACACTGTACCTAATATAACCCCCAGCAGCCTCCCCCCACCAGGCCTGGAACACATAGCATCACACTGTACCTAATATAATGACCCAGCAGCCCTCACCCCAGCAGCCCTCACCAGGCCTGGAACACATAGCATCACACTGTACCTAATATAACCCTGACCCAGCAGCCCTCACCAGGCCTGGAACACATAGCATCACACTGTACCCCTACCTTTAAAGCCCTGACCCCTACCTTTAAATCCTGACCCCTGGCAGCCCCTGACCCCTGGAACACAGGCCCAGCAGCCCCCCTACCTCAATTAGACATTGATCCATCAGGCCTGGAGGCCTGGATAACACATAGCATCACACTGTACCTAATATAACGACCCCAGCAGCCCATCAGAACAGGCCCAGCAGCCCCTCATCAGGCCTGGAACACATAGCATCACACTGTACCTAATATAACGACCCAGCAGCCCTCACCCTGACCCCTACCTTTAAACCCTGACACCTACCTTTAAACACACTAACCCCACCTTTAAACCCTGACCCCTGGCTTTAAACCCTGACCCCCTACCTTTAAACCCTGACCTATACCTTTAAACTGACCCCTGGCTTTAAACCCTGACCCCTACCTTTAAACCCTCACCCCTGGCTTTAAACCCTGACCCCTAACTTTAAACCCTGACCCTACCTTTAAACCCTGACCCAGATCAGGATAACCTTTAAACCCTGACCCCAAGAGGATGACATTTAAACACCTGACCCAGAAACCAAGCCTTAAACCCTGACCCCAAGAGGCGACCTTTAAACCCTGACCCCTACCATTAAACACACTGACCCTACCAAGAGGATGAGATTTAAACCCTGACCCTGGCTTTAAACCCTGACCCCTGGAGCGCTTTAAACCCTCAGACCCCTACATTTAAACCCTGACCCCTACCCCTGACCCTGGCTTTAAACCAAGACCCTGACCCCTACCTTTAAACCCTGACCCCTACCTTTAAACTGGAGCTTTAAACCCTGACCCCTGGCTTTAAACCCTGACCCCTACCAAACCCTGACCCCTTTTAAACCCTGACCCCTGCTTTAAACCCTGACCCCTGCCTTTAAACCCTGAACCCTACCTTTAAACCCTGACCCCTACCTTTAAACCCTGACCCCTGCCTTTAAACCCTGACCCCTACCTTTAAACCCTGACCCCTGGCTTTAAACCCTGACCCCTACCTTTAAACACTGACAACGACAAATTAGACATTGATCCATTCAGACGGAGCGCCAGAAACCAAGAGGATGACATCAGATCAGGATAACACAGAGTATCACACTGGAGCGCCAGAAACCAAGAGGATGACATCAGATCAGGATAACACAGAGTATCACACTGGAGCGCCAGAAACCAAGAGGACGACATCAGAACAGGATAACACAGAGTATCACACTGGAGCGCCAGAAACCAAGAGGACGACATCAGATCAGGATAACACATAGTATCACACTGGAGCGCCAGAAACCAAGAGGACGACATCAGAACAGGATAACACAGAGTATCACACTGGAGCGCCAGAAACCAAGAGGACGACATCAGAACAGGATAACACATAGTATCACACTGGAGCGCCAGAAACCAAGAGGACGACATCAGAACAGGATAACAGCTGTACATGATGATACATAAATCTCTGCAGGACCACCTGAGGATTAGAAACAAGATGAACTGAAGACGACACCAAGAAGCCGACACCCTACCTCCATCTCACCCCATCATAACCTCCACTCCCATGTCTCCTCTCCTCTCCTCTCCCTCCCTCCTCCCCTCCTCTCCCCCCTCTCCCCTCCTCTCCTCTCTCCTTTCCCTCTCCTCTCCTCTCCTCTCCTCCCCCTCCTTTCTCCCTCCCTCTCTCCTCCCTCCCCTCCTCTCCTCTCCTCCTCTCCTCTCCTCTCCTCTCCTCTCCCCTCCCCTCCTCCTCCTCTCCTCTCCTCTCCTCTCCTCTCCTCTCCTCTCCTCCTCTCCTCTCCCCAGCCCCCTCCTCCCCTCTCCCTCTCCTCTCCCCTCTCTCTCCCCTCCTCTCCCCCATCCCCCAGCCCCTCTCTCAGCCCAACCCCAGCCCCCTCTCTCATAGCCCCAACCCCAGCCCCCTCCCCCTCATAGCTCCATCCCCAACCCCTCTCTCCAACCCCAGCCCCTCTCTCATAGCCCTAACCCCAGCCCCCCAGCTCTCATAGCTCCATAGCCCCAGCCCCAGCCCCTCTCTCATAGCCCCATCTCCAGCCCCTCTCTCATAGCTCCAACCCCAGCCCCTCTCATAGCTCCAACCCCAGCCCCCTCTCTCATAGCTCCATCCCCAGCCCCTCTCTCATAGCCCCATCCCCAGCCCCCTCTCTCATAGCTCCATCCCCAGCCCCCCTCTCTCATAGCTCCAACCCCAACCCCCTCTCTCATAGCTCCCAACCCCAGCCCCCTCTCTCATAGCTCCAACCCCAGCCCCCTCTCTCATAGCCCATCTCTCTCATAGCTCCATCCCCAACCCCCTCTCTCATAGCTCCATCCCCAGCCCCCTCTCTCATAGCTCCATCCCCAGCCCTCTCTCTCATAGCTCCAACCCCCTCTCTCATAGCTCCAACCCCAGCCCCCTCTCTCATAGCTCCATATAGCTCCAACCCCAACCCCTCTCTCATAGCTCCCCAACCCCCCTCATAGCCCCCTCTCAACCCCAGCCCCCTCTCTCATAGCTCCATACTCTCTCTCATAGCTCCATCCCCAAGCCCCATCCCCAGCCCCTCTCTCATAGCTCCCAGCCCCAGCCCCCCCAACCCCCTCTCTCATAGCTCCCATCCCCAGCCCCCTCTCTCATAGCCCCAACCCCAGCCCCATAGCCCCAACCCCAGCCCCCTCTCTCATAGCTCCATCCTCTCTCATAGCCCCCCCAGCCCCTCTCTCATAGCTCCCATCCCCAGCCCCCTCTCTCATAGCCCCATCCCCAGCCCCCCCAGCCCCTCTCATAGCCCCATCCCCAGCCCCTCTCTCATAGCCCCAACCCCAGCCCCCTCTCTCTCATAGCCCCATCCCCAGCCCCCTCTAGCTCCATACTCCCAGCCCCAGCCCCAACCCCAGCTCTAGCTCCATAGCCCCAGCCCCCTCTCTCATAGCCCCCCCAGCCCCCTCTCATAGCTCCATCCCCAGCCCCCCCCTCTCTCATAGCCCCAACCCCAGCCCCCTCTCATAGCTCCATCCCCAGCTCCCTCTCTCATAGCTCCATCCCCAGCCCCTCTCTCATAGCTCCCAACCCCAACCCCCTCTCATCTCTCATAGCCCAACCCCATCCCCATCCCCAGCCCCTCTCTCTCATAGCCCCAACCCCAGCCCCCTCTCTCATAGCCCCATCCCCCCCCTCTCTCATAGCCCCATCCCCAGCCCCTCTCTCATAGCCCCCCCTCTCTCATAGCCCCAGCCCCTCTCTCATAGCCCCATAGCCCCCCAGCCCCCTCTCTCATAGCTCCATCCCCAGCCCCCTCTCATAGCCCCAACCCCAGCCCCTCTCTCTCATAGCCCATCCCCCAACCCCCCCTCTCTCATAGCCCCATCCCCAGCCCCCTCTCTCATAGCCCCAACCCCAGCCCCTCTCTCATAGCTCCATCCCCAGCCCCCTCTCTCATAGCCCCATCCCCAGCCCCTCTCTCTCTCTCCATCCCTCTCATAGCTCCATCCCCAGCCCCTCTCTCATAGCCCCATCCCCAGCCCCTCTCTCATAGCCCCATCCCAGCCCTCATAGCTCCCCAGCCCCCTCTCTCAGCCCCACCCCAGCCCCCTCTCTCATAGCCCCAACCCCAGCCCCCTCCTCATAGCCCATAGCCCCAACCCCCCCTCTCATAGCTCCCCAGCCCCCCCTCATAGCCCCAACCCCAGCCCCTCTCTCATAGCTCCATCCCCAGCCCCCTCCATAGCCCCATCCCCCTCTCTCATAGCTCCATCCCCAACCCCCTCTCTCATAGCTCCATCCCCAGCCCCCTCTCTCATAGCTCCATCCCCAGCCCCCTCTCTCAAGCTCCAATCCCCAACCCCCTCTCTCATAGCTCCAACCCCAACCCCCTCTCTCATATCTCCATCCCCAGCCCCCTGAGACATGAACACAGAGACAGGAACACAGAGACAGGAACACAGAGACAGGAACACAGAGGAACACAGAGACAGGAACACAGAGGAACACAGAGGAACAGGTACACAGAGGAACAGGAACACAGAGGAACAGGAACACAGAGACAGGAACACAGAGGAACACAGAGACAGGAACACAGAGGAACACAGAGCCAGGAACACAGAGGAACAGGAACACAGAGCCAGGACTGATCCAGTCTGTCCTGTCAGGATCCAGGAGACATCTGGGTGTACCTGGTCTGGTACTGGTCCATGTTGAAGCTGCCCACTTTACATTTGATCTTGGTGTAAACATCCTGAACATCTACTGACGCACTGAGATCCTCAGCCTCACTGATCACACAGATCTCTGGAGAGAGAGAGAGGGGGGGAGAGAGAGGAAGGAGAGGGAGGGAGGGAGGGGGAGGAAGAACAGAGACAGGAGGGAGAGAGGAGAGGAGGAGGAACAGAGGGGGGGGGAGAGGGAGGGAGGGACCTGGTCTGGAGGAGGGGAGGGGAAACATCCTGGAGAGAGAGAGAGAGGGAGAGAGAGAGGGGGGAGGGAGGGAGGGGGAGGAGAGAGAGAGAGAGGGGGGAGGGAGGGGAGGGAGGGGAGGGAGAGGGGAGAGGGGGAGGGGGGGAGGGAGGGGGGAGAGAGAGAGAGAAGGAGAGAGAGGGGGGGAGGGAGGGGGAGAGAGAGGAGAGAGAGAGGGAGGGAGGGGAGAGGGGGAGGAGAGGAGAGAGAGAGGGAGAGAGGGAGAGGGAGGGGGAGAGAGGGGAGGGAGGGAGGAGAAGAGAGAGAGAGAGGGGGGAGAGGGAGGGGGAGGGGAGGGGGAGGGGAGGAGAGAGAGAGAGAGAGGGGAGAGAGAGAGGGGGAGGGAGGGGGAGGGGGGGAGGGGAGGGAGGGAGGGAGGAGGGAGAGAGAGAGGAGAGAAGGAGAGAGGGAGGGGAGGGGGAGGAGAGGGAGAGGGAGGGGGAGGAGGAGAGAGAGAGAGGAGAGGGAGAGAGGAGGGGGAGAGGGAGGGGAGAGAGGAGAGAGAGGGGAGAGAGGGGGAGAGGGAGAGAGAGGGAGGGGAGAGAGAGGGGAGAGAGGGGAGGGAGGGAGGGGGAGAGGGGAGAGAGGGAGGGAGAGGAGGAGGAATGGGGGAGAGAGACATGGAGAGAGGGAGGGGGAGAGAGACAAGGAGAGAGAGAGGGGGGAGAGAGACAGGGAGGGGGGATAGAGAGAGAAGGAGAGAGAGAGAGAAAGAGAGCGGGGGGAGAGAGGGAGAGAACATTAGTGGGATACATTTCATGTGTGTTGCCTGACATGCTATGTGTGTTTGTGATTAGTGTATTTCTCTGGGCGCGGCCCGAACCCTATCCAGACCCTGGTCAAACACACGTTAATGAAGAGCCTGAATCAACTGTAGACCTCTTAGTGGACGAAGGCTGATCTCCATATGGATTCCTGCTGTCCTGTTACCAAGACAGAGGAGACAGAGAGAGAGAGAGAGAGAGAGAGAGAGAGAGAGAGAGAGAGAGAGAGAGAGAGACAGAGAGAAATAGAGAGTGACAGAGGGAGACAAAGACATAGAGAGCGAGAGAGCGAGAGAGACAGAGAGAGAGAGAGCAGAATATATTTGTGAGAGAAAGAGAGAGAGAGAGAGACAGAGAGAGCGATAGAGAGAGAGAGAGAGAATGAGAGAGAAGGAGAGAGACAGAGAGAGAGACAATGAGAGAGAGAGAGAGAGAGAGAGAAAATATTTGTGTGAGAGAGAGAGCAGAATATATTTGTGAGAGAGAGAGAGAGACAGACAGAGAGAGCGAGAGAGAGAGAGAGAGAGAGAGAGAGAGAGAGAGAGAGAGAGAGAGACAGAGACAGAGAGAGACAGAGACAGAGAGAGAGAGAGAGAGAGAGAGAGAGAGAGAGAGAGAGAGAGAGAGCCAGCCACTATCGGTAAGTGGTGTGTTGTCAAACATTGCAGTGAAAACGCCCCGTTGTGAAGCGCCCAGGTTCCAATGCTCAGTCAGGAGGCTTCCTGTTTAGGAGGTATCCTTCCGGGTGCCGCACTCCTGGACCCTGTCCTGATGAGAGGGTGTGTGTGTGTGTGTTGTCTGTGTGTGTGTGTGTGTGTGTGTGTGTGTGTGTGTGTGTGTGTGTGTTAAGTCCTAGAGGAGGGGAGGGGGCTCCTAGAGGGGAGGGGGCTCCTAGAGGAGGGGAGGGGGCTCCTAGAGGAGGGGAGGAGGCTCCTAGAGGAGGGGAGGAGGCTCCTAGAGGAGGGGAGGAGGCTGCTAGAGGAGGGGAGAAGGCTCCTAGAGGAGGAACAGGGGCTCCTAGAGGAGGGGGGTGGGCTCCTAGAGGAGGGGAGGGGGCTCCTAGAGAATCATCCCTTCACTATTGCTCTCCCCCCTTTCTCCCTCCTGAATGACACCCATATTACAGGAATACTGAATGACACCCATATTACGGGAAGACTGAAGGACACCCAGATTACAGGAAGACTGAATGACACCCAGATTA
>NW_027040218.1:70000-96195 GCF_034236695.1 Oncorhynchus nerka | reverse complement strand
GAGCTATGAGAGAGGGGGCTGGGGATGGAGCTATGAGAGAGGGAGTATGGAGCTATGAGATGGGCTGAGAGTTGGGGGCTGGGGTTGGAGCTGAGAGAGGGGGCTGGGGTTGGAGCTATGAGAGGGGGGGCTATGAGGAGGGGGTTGGAGCTATGAGAGGGGGCTGGGGATGGGGCTATGAGAGAGGGGGCTGGGGATGGGGCTATGAGAGAGGGGGCTGGGGATGGAGCTATGATTGAGGGGGCTGGGGTTGGAGCTATGAGAGAGGGGTTGGGGTTGGAGCTATGAGAGGGGCTGGGGGGGCTGGAGAGGGGGCTGGGGATGAGATGAGAGGGCTGGGGTTGGGGCTATGAGAGAGGGGTTGGGGATGGAGCTATGAGAGAGGGGGGAGGAGGGGGTTGGGGCTATGAGAGAGGGGCTGGGGAGAGGAGAGAGGAGGGGAGGGGAGAGGAGAGGAGGAGAGGAGGGGAGAGGAGAGGAGAGGAGGGGAGAGGAGAAAGGAGGAGAGGAGGGGAGAGGAGGGGGAGGAGAGGAGGGGAGAAAGGAGGAGAGGAGAGGAGAAAGGAGGAGAGGAGAGGAGGGGAGAGGGGAGGAGAGGAGGGGAGAGGAGAGGAGGGGAGAGGAGAGGAGAGGAGACATGGGAGTGGAGGTTATGATGGGGTGAGATGGAGGTAGGGTGTCGGCTTCTTGGTGTCGTCTTCAGTTCATCTTGTTTCTAATCCTCAGGTGGTCCTGCAGAGACTTATGTATATGTATCATCATGTACAGCTGTTATCCTGTTCTGATCTCATCCTCTTGGTTTCTGGCGCTCCAGTGTGATACTATGTGTTATCCTGTTCTGATGTCGTCCTCTTGGTTTCTGGCGCTCCAGTGTGATACTCTGTGTTATCCTGATCTGATGTCGTCCTCTTGGTTTCTGGCGCTCCAGTGTGATACTATGTGTTATCCTGATCTGATGTCGTCCTCTTGGTTTCTGGCGCTCCAGTGTGATACTCTGTGTTATCCTGATCTGATGTCGTCCTCTTGGTTTCTGGCGCTCCAGTGTGATACTATGTGTTATCCTGTTCTGATGTCGTCCTCTTGGTTTCTGGCGCTCCAGTGTGATACTCTGTGTTATCCTGATCTGATGTCGTCCTCTTGGTTTCTGGCGCTCCGTCTGAATGGATCAATGTCTAATTTGTCGTTGTCAGTGTTTAAAGGTAGGGGTCAGGGTTTAAAGCCAGGGGTCAGGGTTTAAAGGTAGGGGTCAGGGTTTAAAGGCAGGGGTCAGGGTTTAAAGGTAGGGGTCAGGGTTTAAAGGTAGGGTTCAGGGTTTAAAGGCAGGGGTCAGGGTTTAAAGGCAGGGGTCAGGGTTTAAAGGTAGGGGTCAGGGTTTAAAGGTAGGGGTCAGGGTTTAAAGCCAGGGGTCAGGGTTTAAAGGTAGAGGTCAGGGTTTAAAGGTAGGGGTCAGGGTTTAAAGGTAGGGGTCAGGGTTTAAAGCCAGGGGTCAGGGTTTAAAGCCAGGGGTCAGGGTTTAAAGGTAGAGGTCAGGGTTTAAATGTAGGGGTCAGGGTTTAAAGGTAGGGGTCAGGGTTTAAAGGCAGGGGTCAGGGTTTAAAGGCAGGGGTCAGGGTTTAAAGGTAGGGGTCAGGGTTTAAAGGTAGGGGTCAGGGTTTAAAGGTAGGGGTCAGGGTTTAAAGCCAGGGGTGAGGGTTTAAAGGTAGGGGTCAGGGTTTAAAGCCAGGGGTCAGGGTTTAAAGGTAGAGGTCAGGGTTTAAAGGTAGGGGTCAGGGTTTAAAGCCAGGGGTCAGGGTTTAAAGGTAGGGGTTAGTGTTTAAAGGTAGGTGTCAGGGTTTAAAGGTAGGGGTCAGGGTGAGGGCTGCTGGGTCGTTATATTAGGTACAGTGTGATGCTATGTGTTCCAGGCCTGATGAGGGCTGCTGGGCCTGGTGAGGGCTGCTGGGGTCGTTATATTAGGTACAGTGTGATGCTATGTGTTCCAGGCCTGATGAGGGCTGCTGGGCCTGGTGAGGGCTGCTGGGTCGTTATATTAGGTACAGTGTGATGCTATGTGTTCCAGGCCTGGTGAGGGCTGCTGGGCCTGGTGAGGGCTGCTGGGTCGTTATATTAGGTACAGTGTGATGCTATGTGTTCCAGGCCTGGTGAGGGCTGCTGGGCCGTTATATTAGGTACAGTGTGATGCTATGTGTTCCAGGCCTGGTGAGGGCTGCTGGGTACGTTATATTAGGTACAGTGTGATGCTATGTGTTCCAGGCCTGGTGAGGGCTGCTGGGTCGTTATATTAGGTACAGTGTGATGCTATGTGTTCCAGGCCTGGTGAGAGCTGCTGGGCCTGGTGAGGGCTGCTGGGTCGTTATATTAGGTACAGTGTGATGCTATGTGTTCCAGGCCTGGTGAGGGCTGCTGGGTCGTTATATTAGGTACAGTGTGATGCTATGTGTTCCAGGCCTGGTGAGGGCTGCTGGGTCATTATATTAGGTACAGTGTGATGCTATGTGTTCCAGGCCTGGTGAGAGCTGCTGGGCCTGGTGAGGGCTGCTGGGTCATTATATTAGGTACAGTGTGATGCTATGTGTTCCAGGCCTGGTGAGGTCTGCTGGGCCTGGTGAGGGCTGCTGGGTCGTTATATTAGGTACAGTGTGATGCTATGTGTTCCAGGCCTGGTGAGGGCTGCTGGGTCGTTATATTAGGTACAGTGTGATGCTATGTGTTCCAGGCCTGGTGAGAGCTGCTGGGCCTGGTGAGGGCTGCTGGGTCGTTATATTAGGTACAGTGTGATGCTATGTGTTCCAGGCCTGGTGAGGGCTGCTGGGTCGTTATATTAGGTACAGTGTGATGCTATGTGTTCCAGGCCTGGTGAGGGCTGCTGGGTCATTATATTAGGTACAGTGTGATGCTATGTGTTCCAGGCCTGGTGAGAGCTGCTGGGCCTGGTGAGGGCTGCTGGGTCATTATATTAGGTACAGTGTGATGCTATGTGTTCCAGGCCTGGTGAGGTCTGCTGGGCCTGGTGAGGGCTGCTGGGTCGTTATATTAGGTACAGTGTGATGCTATGTGTTCCAGGCCTGGTGAGGGCTGCTGGGCCTGGTGAGGGCTGCTGGGTCATTATATTAGGTACAGTGTGATGCTATGTGTTCCAGGCCTGGTGAGGGCTGCTGGGTCGTTATATTAGGTACAGTGTGATGCTATGTGTTCCAGGCCTGGTGAGGGCTGCTGGGTATGTCGTGAAGGAGTCGTCCTACAGGCCAAGGACACGTCTGTGGTGAGGCCTTCGTCTAGAGCAGCATGCCGCTCTGCTCCCGTTGACCGGAGCCCCCTGCCCAGATATATCTGCCCTTCTCTTAACCTAGCTAGGCCAATGACATCTCTACTCTGACCACTGGAGAAACGATGGGGGGGGGGGGGGTGGAACACAGAGACACACAGTTTAAACAACATCATGACAGAAGGCCCATAATGAGGTTACCAGTTGTCTGTCTATGAAGAGATATGATGACAGTAAGAGGTTGGTGTTGTGGGCCCCCATTGGGTGTCCCCACCCTCCCCCCCCATTCTCCAGTTGCTCTGATCTGCTGTAATAATCTAATGGAATCAGGTTGAAACTGTGATTCCGTGACTCTAATCTAATGGAATCAGGTTGAAACTGTGATTCCGTGGCTCTAATCTAATGGAATCAGGTTGAAACTGTGATTCCGTGACTCTAATCTAATGGAATCAGGTTGAAACTGTGATTCCGTGGCTCTAATCTAATGGAATCAGTGTTTCTGTGACACGGGGCTCCCAGTCCTCCTGTCCCGGGATGATGATGTCACAGTGGTTGGAGAGATGGCTTTGTGCTGACGCCTGCTGCCCAGAGGGTCTCTGACTAAATATACACATCAACAACGGGGCTGTGTTCGGGAAGGGGCGACACGTTCCTAATGTTTCAGACAGAAATGTACTGATTAACTTCTTGCGTCGAGCCATCCCGGATCCCGTATCGTGACTACAGCCTCAAGCTCATTACCATAACGCAACGTTAACTATTCATGAAAATCGCAAATGAAATGAAATTAATCTATTTGCTCTCAAGCTTAGCCTTTTGTTAACAACACTGTTAATCTCAGATTTTCAAAATATGCTTCTCAACCATTGCGAAACAAGCATTTGTGTAACAGTATTGATAGCTAGCGTAGCATTTAGCGTAGCATTTAGCGTTAGCATTCAGCAGGCAACATTTTCACAAAAACCAGAAAAGCATTCAAATAAAATCATTTACCTTTGAAGAACTTCGGATGTTTTCAATGAGGAGACTCTCAGTTAGATAGCAAATGTTCCGTTTGTACAAAAAATATTATTTGTGTTGACAAATCGCTCCGTTTTGTTCATCACGTTTGGGTACGTTTTAAAAAATTTTTTTTTATCAAAATATTAAGTCATTAAAACGCAAACTTTTTTCCAAATTAACTCCATAATATCGACAGAAACATGGCAAACCGATGTTTAGAATCAATCCTCAAGGTGTTTTTCACATATCTATTCGACGATAAAATCCTTCGTGGCAGTTGACTTTCTCTTCTGAAGAAATGGAACGGCGCATGGACCTACAGATTACGCAATAATTTCGACACAGGACACCGGGCGGAGCCCTGGTAAATGTAGTCTCTTATGGTCAATCTTCCAATGATATGCCTACAAACACGTCACAATGCTGCAGACACCTTGGAGAAACGACACAAAGGGCAGGCTCATTCCTGGCGCATTCACAGCCATTGGAACACAGCGCCTTCAGAATCTGGGGCATTTCCTGTATGAAACTTCATCTTGGTTTCGCCTGTAGCATTAGTTCTGGGGCACTCACAGATAATATCTTTGCAGTTTTGGAAACGTCAAGAGTTTTTTCGTTCCAAAGCTGTCAATTACATGCATAGTCGAGCATCTTTTCGTGACAAAATATCTTGTTTAAAACAGGAACGTTTTTTATCCAAAAATTAAAAGAGCGCCCCCTATCTCGAAGAAGTTAAAGTTGTCCACGATGACGATCCCTTATTATACATGACAGATATATCATATCTGTTGAACACGTTTCTATCTCGGTGTTGTGTTACCTGCCCGGCAGGAAGTGCGTCAGCCGGCCCGGCAGGAAGTGTGTCAGCATAAGGCCATCCCTCAATGATCCTGATGCTTCAAGCTAAAGAACAGAAAACTAATTTCATTTGTTCGGTTCTTCTCTTATTTTGTTTTGTTTTGTAGAAAAAAAAATCTAATCATCACATCTCTTCTTAATCCAGTCTTATTGATTTGTATTTCTTGACTTCTGTCCCCTCCCTCCTCCTCTCTCTCTCTTGTCCCCCCCTCCTCTCCCCCCTCCAGTCCAGAGGAGGGGTCTGGTCTTGCAGTGGGCCGCTGTGGAGGGGTTGTCCTGTCTTGTACTGATAAGCTGAACAGACGTACGGTGTTGGTCCGACCCGTCAGCAAACAGGACTCCTTCAGCCACCTCTCTGGCTTCCTTCCGCCTGTAAGAACCGGTTCCTCTTCCGCTGTCTGAGTTCTAAGAACACAGAGTGTTTCCTCTTCAGCTCTCTGCGTTCTAAGAACACAGTGTTTCCTCTTCCGCTGTCTGAGTTCTAAGAACACAGAGTGTTTCCTCTTCCGCTGTCTGAGTTCTAAGAACACAGTGTTTCCTCTTCCGCTGTCTGAGTTCTAAGAACACAGTGTTTCCTCTTCAGCTGTCTGAGTTCTAAGAACACAGAGTGTTTCCTCTTCAGCTGCCTGAGTTCTAGGAACACAGAGTGTTTCCTCTTCAGCTGTCTGAGTTCTAGGAACACAGAGTGTTTCCTCTTCAGCTGTCTGAGTTCTAAGAACACAGAGTGTTTCCTCTTCAGCTGTCTGAGTTCTCATCAACCTTGGTCACAGTGGGCTTTTTACCCAACTAGCCCGTTTAACTCCCATCATGCAGTGCCATCCCCAGAAGCCAATCAGGTTATGATATGGGAACGTCACTCAGACTGAACTCTGTCTAAACGTTCCTGTTCACCCGTACCTAGTCGCTACAATCAGGACTTTCAAGTGGACTAAATCGACCTCAGATTTGGCTTTTGGGGGGCGATGGGAATCATCACCTGCACAGGGAGTAATAACTCCAAGTTACATCCTGGTCCTGAGGGTTAGAGGTCAAATCTCTCCTCCATAGATGGGTTTTAAATTCAACCTGTTGTTCATACGATAAGTACGAAGGCCTACACAATGACCCATGAGGTATTCAA
Source organism: Oncorhynchus nerka (assembly GCF_034236695.1). Lineage (NCBI taxonomy): Eukaryota > Metazoa > Chordata > Actinopteri > Salmoniformes > Salmonidae > Oncorhynchus > Oncorhynchus nerka. The sequence continues at coordinate 89,950 of NW_027040218.1, read as the reverse complement.
CTTGTTCTCCGTGCGTTCAGTGATGAACCATCTTTATCGTCCAAGGTTGATGAAAGCCCAAACTCGTGTGATTGATGTGGAAAAGAGCTCTACTTTTCCTTCTCTACTTTTTTCCTGGGAAAATCTCTTATCTCTTAATCAATCGCCTCTCCTCGTAATTTAACGTCATTTTCTTTCACTTGTATTGTAAAATTGAAATATTTTCGTCTGTAATGAATTTGTGTAAATCAAACGTTAAGATTGTTAACAGTAGATAGATGCTGCTTGTAAATCAGAGATATTATTTAACTTTGAATTTACTTCCTTGTTGTTAAGAGGTACGGCCCTCCAGAAGACGCCTGGTATCCTCTAGTTTAATTTAGAGACCAGACAGATATATGGATGCATTGTTAGCTTCAGCGTGGCTAACTGCTGTTAGATACAATCACATACAGTACAGGTCTGGGATCAGTCACATACAGTACAGGTCTGGGATCAGTCACATACAGTACAGGTCTGGGATCAGTCACATACAGTACAGGTCTGGGATTAGTCACATACAGTACAGGTCTGGGATTAGTCACATACAGTACAGGCCTGGGATTAGTTACATACAGTACAGGTCTGGAATCAGTCACATACAGTACAGGTCTGGGATCAGTCACATACAGTACAGGCCTGTTAGACAGTCACATACAGTACAGGTCTGGGATCAGTCACATACAGTACAGGCCTGGGATCAGTCACATACAGTACAGGTCTGGGATTAGTCACATACAGTACAGGTCTGGAATCAGTCACATACAGTACAGGCCTGTTAGACAGTCACATACAGTACAGGTCTGGGATCAGTCACATACAGTACAGGTCTGGGATCAGTCACATACAGTACAGGCCTGGGATCAGTCACATACAGTACAGGTCTGGGATTAGTCACATACAGTACAGGTCTGGGATCAGTCACATACAGTACAGGTCTGGGATCAGTCACATACAGTACAGGTCTGGGATTAGTCACATACAGTACAGGTCTGGAATCAGTCACATACAGTACAGGCCTGTTAGACAGTCACATACAGTACAGGTCTGGGATCAGTCACATACAGTACAGGCCTGTTAGACAGTCACATACAGTACAGGTCTGGGATCAGTCACATACAGTACAGGTCTGGGATCAGTCACATACAGTACAGGCCTGGGATCAGTCACATACAGTACAGGCCTGGGATTAGTCACATACAGTACAGGCCTGGGATCAGTCACATACAGTACAGGCCTGGGATCAGTCACATACAGTACAGGCCTGGGATCAGTCACATACAGTACAGGTCTGTTAGACAGTCGCATACAGTACAGGCCTGTTAGACAGTCGCATACAGTACAGGCCTGTGATCAGTCACACACAGTACAGGCCTGGGTGCACTACATTAGACCAGTAGGGGGCTTTATGAGTGTGGTATTGGTGTATCAGGAGACTGTTCATAGGAAGTGTTATCTTAAAGCTCTGGTCTTTGACTGGAGATTCTCCATTGTAGTCCAGGAGTTGGTTTAATGTGTCTCAGTTAGTGTTTATGTGGTGTTCCACTGTGAACCTGTTGTCTCCGCCTCCTCCACCTCCCCACCAATCAGACAGCAGCCAAGGTCCTGGAGGTTTCCTCCCACCAGCAGCACGGATTCCTGTCCATCACATACACCCAGGTTATTATTACAATAGTTATTATTATTATTATTATATATTATTATTTTTATATATTCATTATTATTATATATTATTATTATATATTCATATTATTATATATGCATTATTATATATTCATATTATTCATATTATATATGCATTATTATATATTCATATTATTATTATTATATATTTATTATTATTATTATATATTCATTATTATTATTATATATTCATTATTATTATTATATATGCATTATTATATATTCATATTATTATTATTATATATCATTATTATTATTATATATTCATTATTATTATATATCATTATTATTATTATATATTCATATTATTATATATTCATATTATTATTATTATTATATATCATTATTATTATATATTCATATTATTATTATTATATATCATTATTATTATTATATATATTCATTATTATTATTATTATTATATATGCATTATTATATATTCATATTATTATTATATATTCATATTATTATTATTATTATATATCATTATTATTATTATATATTCAATATTATTATATATTCATATTATTATTATTATATATATTCATTATTATTATTATTATTATATATTCATTATTATTATTATTATTATATATTCATTATTATTATTATTATTATATATATTCATTATTATTATATATATTCATTATTATTATTATTATTATATATTCATTATTATTATTATTATTATTATTATTATTATATATTCATTATTATTATTATTATTATTATATATTCATTATTATTATTATTATTATTATATATTCATTATTATTATTATTATATATTCATTATTATTATTATTATATATATTCATTATTATTATTATTTATATATTCATTATTATTATTATATATATTCATTATTATATATTCATATTATTATTATTATTATATATCATTATTATATTCATTATTATTATATATTCATATTATTATATATTCATTATTATTATTATTATTATATATTCATTATTATTATTATATATATAGTCATTATTATTATTATATATATTCATTATTATTATTATATATATTCATTATTATTATTATTATATATATTCATTATTATTATTTATATTCATTATTATTATTATTATTATTATATATTCATTATTATTATATATTCATTATTATTATATATTCATATTATTATTATATATATTCATTATTATATATATTCATTATTATATATATTCATTATTATTATATATTCATTATTATATATATTCATTATTATTATATATTCATTATTATTATATATCATTATTATATATATTCATTATTATTATTATTATATATATTCATTATTATATATTCATATTATTATTATTATATATCATTATTATTATTATTATATTCATTATTATTATAATTATATATTCATTATTATTATTATATATATATTCATTATTATTATTATATATATATTCATTATTATTATTATTATATATGCATTATTATATATTCATATTATTATTATTATATATTCATATTATTATTATATATCATTATTATTATTATATATTCAATATTATTAAATATTCATATTATTATTATTATTATATATATTCATTATTATTATTATTATATATTCATTATTATTATTATTATAATATATTCATTATTATTATTATTATTATATATTCATTATTATTATTATTATATATTCATTATAATTATTATATATATTCATTATTATTATTATTATTATTATATATTCATTATTATTATTATTATTATATATTCATTATTATTATTATTATTATTATTATTATATATTCATTATTATTATTATTATTATATATTCATTATTATTATTATTATTATATATTCATTATTATTATTATATATATTCATTATTATTATTATATATATTCATTATTATTATTATATATATTCATTATTATATATTCATATTATTATTATTATTATTATATATTCATTATTATTATTATTATTATTATATATTCATTATTATTATTATTATTATATATTCATTATTATTATTATTATATATTCATTATTATTATTATTATTATTATATATTCATTATTATTATTATATATATTCATTATTATTATTATTATATATATTCATTATTATTATTATATATATTCATTATTATATATTCATATTATTATTATTATATATTATTATTATTATATTCATTATTATTATTATATATTCATATTATTATATATTCATTATTATTATTATTATATAGTCATTATTATTATTATATATATTCATTATTATTATATATATTCATTATTATTATTATTATTATATATATTCATTATTATTATTTATATTCATTATTATTATTATTATTATTATTATTATATATTCATTATTATTATATATTCATTATTATTATATATTCATATTATTATTATATATATTCATTATTATATATATTCATTATTATATATATTCATTATTATATATATTCATTATTATTATATATTCATTATTATATATATTCATTATTATTATATATTCATTATTATTATATATCATTATTATATATATTCATTATTATTATTATATATATTCATTATTATATATTCATATTATTATATATATTCAATATTATTATATATTCATATTATTATTATTATTATATATATTCATTATTATTATTATTATTATATATTCATTATTATTATTATTATTATTATAATATATTCATTATTATTATTATTATATATTCATTATTATTATTATATATATTCATATTATTATTATATATATTCATTATTATTTATTCATATTATTATTATTATATATCATTATTATTATTATTATATTAATTATTATTATTATTATATATATTCATTATTATTATTATTATTATTATATATTCATTATTATTATTATTATATATTCATTATTATTATTATATATATTGTATTATTATTATATATATTCATTATTATTTATTCATATTATTATTATTATATATTATTATTATTATTATATTCATTATTATTATTATATATATTCATTATTATTATTATTATTATATATTCATTATTATTATTATTATATATATTCATTATTATTATTATATATATTCATTATTATTATTATATATATTCATTATTATTATTATTATATATATTCATTATTATTATTATTATATATATTCATTATTATTATTATTATTATATATATTCATTATTATTATATATTCATTATTATTATATATTAATTATTATTATTATTATTATATATATTCATTATTATTATTATTATTATTATATATTCATTATTATTATTATTATATATTCATATTATTATTATTATATATATTCATTATTATTATTATATATTCATTATTATTATTATATATATTCATTATTATATATATTCATTATTATTATATATTCATTATTATTATTATTATATATATTCATTATTATTATTATTATTATTATTATATATATTCATTATTATTATTATTATTATTATTATTATTATATATTCATTATTATTATTATTATATATTCATATTATTATTATATATATTCATTATTATATATATTCATTATTATATATATTCATTATTATTATATATTAATTATTATTATATATCATTATTATATATATTCATTATTATTATTATATATTCATTATTATTATATATTCATTATTATATATATTCATATTATTATTATATATTCATATTATTATATATTCATATTATTATTATATATTATTATTATTATTATATATTATTATTATTATTATATATTATTATTATTAGTGTTATTAGTATTATTATGTATTCATTGGTATTATTATAATATTATTATTATTGTTATCGTTATATATTCATTGTTAGTATTACTATGAGTATGATTATGTATACATTGGTATTATTCATTAGTATTATTATGTATTCATTAGTAGTATGATTTATTTCATTAGTATTATTATGTATTCATTAGTAGTAGTATTTATTCATTAGTAGTAGTATTTATTCATTAGTATTATTATGTATTCATTAGTAGTATGATTTATTTCATTAGTATTATTATGTATTCATTAGTAGTAGTATTTATTCATTAGTAGTATGATTTATTTCATTAGTATTATTATGTATTCATTAGTAGTAGTATTTATTCATTAGTAGTAGTATTTATTCATTAGTAGTATGATTTACTTCATTAGTATTATTATGTATTCATTAGTAGTATGATTTATTTCATTAGTAGTATTTATTCATTAGTAGTAGTATTTATTCATTAGTAGTATTATTTATTCATTAGTATTATTATATATTAGTTAGTATTACTATTATTTAATTATGTATTCATTAGTAGTAGTATTTATTCATTAGTAGTAGTATTTATTCATTAGTATTATTATGTATTCATTAGTATTATTATGTATCCATTAGTATTATTATGTATTCATTAGTATTATTATATATTAGTTAGTATTATTATGTATTCATTAGTATTAATATTATTTAATTATTTATTCATTAGTATTATTATGTATTCATTAGTATTATTATGTATTCATTAGTAGTAGTATTTATTCATTAGTATTATTATATATTAGTTAGTATTACTATTATTTAATTATGTATTCATTAGTATTATTATGTATTCATTATTATTACTACTAGTAGTAGTAGTAGTAATATAATGTATTTATATAAATATTACCTTGCCCCAGGCGGTCACCAGAAACGTCCGCCACAAGTTGACCACGCGGCTGGAACGAGCAGATCTTCGTGGGGCCCAGCGGCTGACGGAGGGCCCGGCTGACGGGTCTCCCCACTACCTGAGAGAGATCCTGTTGACCGCCCAACCTTTTGACCTTGTCCTCTCCTGTCCCTTACTGGCCACCGTAGCCGGGGTGTTCCACGCCTCGCTGCCACGACGATACCGGGACCTCGGCAAGACGGCGGGCCAGCCGATGAGAAGTCACGCCCTGACGTCGCGCAGCCTGCCTCTGATATATGTCAACACATCAGTGATCAGGGTGTTTTGTCCCTGGAACCCGGACGGACAGGACAGACACACAGGTAAGACTGGACGGACAGGACAGACAGGACAGACACACAGGTAAGACTGGACGGACAGGACAGACACACAGGTAAGACTGGACGGACAGGACACACAGGACAGACAGGACAGACACACAGGTAAGACTGGACGGACAGGACAGACTGGACAGACAGGACAGACACACAGGTAAGACTGGACGGACAGGACAGACACACAGGTAAGACTGGACGGACAGGACAGACACACAGGTAAGACTGGACAGACTGGACAGACTGGACAGACAGGACAGACACACAGGTAAGACTGGACGGACAGGACAGACACACAGGTAAGACTGGACGGACAGGACAGACCGGACAGACCCTCCTGTAGGTTATAACTCCAAACCTGTTCCTGGAGAGAGACCCTCCTGTAAGGTTATAACTCCAACCCTGTTCCTGGAGAGAGACCCTCCTGTAGGTTATAACTCCAACCCTGTTCCTGGAGAGAGACCCTCCTGTAAGGTTATAACTCCAACCCTGTTCCTGGAGAGAGACCCTCCTGTAAGGTTTTAACTCCAACCCTGTTCCTGGAGAGAGACCCTCCTGTTGGTTATAACTCCAACCCTGTTCCTGGAGAGTGACCCTCCTGTAGGTTATCTCCTCAGGGGGGCTCCTCAGGAACAGGTTTGGAGTTAAAACCTACATGAGGGTTAATGCATGTCATGGTACTGAAGTGTATAGGATCTGTCTGGGTCTGATACCCACTGTGTGTTGTGTCTCCCAGAACCCCAGCTGAGGAGAGAGAGAGAGGACACTCTGGTACTGAAGATAGGATCTGTCAGCGTGGCCCCTCAGGCAGATAACCCTCTGACCAGAACCGTGCTGCGCAAGGACATCTACCAGTGAGTCTATTCTACTACTCTCCTCCTTCCTCTCCTCCTCCCTCTCTCCTCTCCTCCCTCGCTCCTCTCCTTTCCTCCTCCCTCTCTCCTCCTCCCTCTCTCCTCTCCTCTCCTCCCCTCTCCTCCTCCCTCCTCTCCTCCCTCCTCCTCCCTCTCCCTCTCCTCTCCCTCCTCCTCTCTCCTCTCCTCTCCTCCCTCTCTCCTTTCCTCCTCCCTCTCTCCTCCTCCCTCTCTCCTCTCCTCTCTCCACCACACACAGCCAGCTGACCACAATTCATTTTAAAGTGTCCCTCTAAATGAGTCTGGTCTCATACGTCAAGTCACGCTCCGTAACGTCTCCATGAGACGAGACCAGGGAGCAGTCTTTCTCCTGATGGGGGAGACGGGGTGAGGCATGGGCAGAGACAGACGGGTGAGTGTCGTGGGGAGGAGGGGTGAGAGTCAGATGGGAGAGGGGTGAGTGTCGGGGGAGGAGGGGGAGTGTCGGGGGAGGAGGGGTGAGTGTCGGGGGAGGAGGGGTGGGGGGGAGTGTCGGGGAGGAGGGGTGTGTTGTCGGGGGGAGGAGGGGTGAGAGCGCCACATTGTGGTCTGTCAGGTTCCCGTGGCAACGATGACGGAACGTTCTTCTGAGTGACACGTTGCAGGTCTCCTCGGTAACACTCGACTGTTAATACAACAGGCCCCAGATCAGCCCAAGTGGTGATGAGTCTCACATGGCACCTTATGCACTACAAAGTGCACTACTTTTGGCCCGTAGGATCCACAGTGGACAGGGAATAGGGTGCTATTTTGGGACATAACCCTCTACACTGCCATGTGAGGGAAAGCTGTGAATGAAGGGGAATATTCTGAAACAAACACATTTTGTTGACAAAGAGATCTGTAGTGATCTGGCTTGTGTCATGACTGTGTGGAAACCACATCAATGGGTCACTGGGGAGGGGGGGGGGGAGAGGGAGGGGGGAGAGAGGGAGAGGGAGGGAGGGAGGAGAGAGAGAGGGAGGGAGGAATTGTCTGCCTGCCTGTAATGTTCTCTATATGAGAGAGAGATATTCTGTGGGGGTGTGGGGGGTGGTGCTCGTGCGTCTGTCTGTGTGTGTGATAATAATAATGATTATTTTAAATGAAGCCTGGTAACATCAACATGTTTTTATTTTGTGTCTCCCTGGCAACCACCCACGTGTTGTTGATGTTTCTGTAACTGTTGCTGTGTCACATGGGGAGAGACATAAACACATGGGAGGGAGGGAGGGAGGGGAGAGGGAGGGAGGGGGGAGAGAGAGGGAGGGAGGGAGGGAGGGAGGGGAGAGGGAGGGGGAGGAGAGAGGGAGGGAGAGGAGAGGGAGGGGAGAGGGAGGGGAGAGGGAGGGGGAGAGGGGGAGAGAGGGAGGGAGAGAGAGGGAGGGAGGGAGAGAGAGGGAGGGGAGAGAGAGAGAGGGAGGGGGAGAGAGAGAGGGAGGGGGAGAGAGGGAGGGGAGAGGGAGGGAGGGAGAGAGAGAGGGAGGGAGGGAGGGGGAGATGGAGGGAAGGATGGATGGAGAGAGAGAGGGATGGATGGAGAGAGAAGGAGGGGAGGATGGAGAGAGAGAGAGAGGGATGGATGGAGGGAGGAGAGAGAGAGAGAGAGAGAGAGAAAGGGGAAGACCCATAACTGTGAGTAATGAGTGTCATTGAACTGGACCCAGACCAGATAGACCTCATTGTGGATGGTGTTGGTTTGGTCGGGGATCTCCCTCTCCAGTCTCCAAACCAATCCTTCCCCTGCCTGCGTGTCACTAATGGAAAATCCTGCCATGCAGCTTGGAGCCACAATATTGGAGCCCTGTAGTATCGGAGCCCTGTAGTATTGGAGCCCTGTAGTATTGGAGCCCTGTAGTATTGGAGCCCTGTAGTATCGGAGCCCTGTAGTATCGGAGCCCTGTAGTATTGGAGCCCTGTAGTATTGGAGCCCTGTAGTATCGGAGCCCTGTAGTATTGGAGCCCTGTAGTATCGGAGCCCTGTAGTATTGGAGCCCTGTAGTATTGGAGCCCTGTAGTATTGGAGCCCTGTAGTATCGGAGCCCTGTAGTATCGGAGCCCTGTAGTATCGGAGCCCTGTAGTATTGGAGCCCTGTAGTATTGGAGCCCTGTAGTGTCGGAGCCCTGTAGTATTGGAGCCCTGTAGTGTCGGAGCCCTGTAGTATTGGAGCCCTGTAGTATAGGAGCCCTGTAGTGTCGGAGCCCTGTAGTATAGGAGCCCTGTAGTATTGGAGCCCTGTAGTGTCGGAGCCCTGTAGTGTCGGAGCCCTGTAGTGTCGGAGCCCTGTAGTATCGGAGCCCTGTAGTATCGGAGCCCTGTAGTATCGGAGCCCTGTAGTATCAGAGCCCTGTAGAATCGGAGCCCTGTAGTAAATGAAGCTGTGGTTTGCAGTATATTTACCCAGTAGCAGACCGGGTATGTGGCTCTGGGGAGAGACTAGGAGTCCACTTGAGTCCTCAGTCTGCCTGCCTGTCTGCCTGCCTGTCTGTCTGTATGTCTGTCTGTCTGCATGGCTGTTTGTCTGTCTGCATGGCTGTCTGTATGTCTGTCTGTCTGTCTGTCTGTCTGGCTGCATGGCTGTTTGTCTGGCTGCATGTCTGTCTGTCTCTCTGTCTGTCTGTCTGTCTGTCTGCATGGCTGTTTGTCTGGCTGGCTGACTGTCTGTCTGTCTGTCTGGCTGCATGTCTGTCTGTCTGTCTGTCTCTCTGTCTCCCTGTCTGTCTGTCTCTCTGCCTGCCTGTCTGTCTGTCTGTCTCTCTGCCTGCCTGTCTGTGTGTCTGTCTGTCTGCCTGCCTGTCTGTCTGTCTGCCTGTCTGTCTGTCTGTCTGTCTGTCTGTCTGTGTGTCTGTCTGCCTGTCTGTCTGTCTGTCTGTCTGTCTGTCTCTCTGTCTGTCTGTGTGTCTGTCTGCCTGCCTGTCTGCCTGCCTGTCTGCCTGCCTGTCTGTCTGTCTGTCTGTCTCCCTGTCAGAACGCTGTGTTCCCGAGGGTTAAACCAGACTGACAATCTCTGTGTTCCCGAGGGTTAAACCAGACTGACCATCTCTGTGTTCCCGAGGGTTAAACCAGACTGACCATCTCTGTGTTCCCGAGGGTTAAACCAGACTGACCATCTCTGTGTTCCCGAGGGTTAAACCAGACTGACCATCTCTGTGTTCCGAGGTTAAACCAGACTGACCATCTCTGTGTTCCCGAGGTTAAACCAGACTGACCATCTCTGTGTTCCCGAGGGTTAAACCAGACTGACCATCTCTGTGTTCCCGAGGGTTAAACCAGACTGACCATCTCTGTGTTCCCGAGGTTAAACCAGACTGACCATCTCTGTGTTCCCGAGGTTAAACCAGACTGACCATCTCTGTGTTCCCGAGGGTTAAACCAGACTGACCATCTCTGTGTTCCCGAGGGTTAAACCAGACTGACCATCTCTGTGTTCCCGAGGGTTAAACCAGACTGACCATCTCTGTGTTCCCGAGGGTTAAACCAGACTGACCATCTCTGTGTTCCCGAGGGTTAAACCAGACTGACCATCTCTGTGTTCCCGAGGGTTAAACCAGACTGACCATCTCTGTGTTCCCGAGGGTTAAACCAGACTGACCATCTCTGTGTTCCCGAGGGTTAAACCAGACTGACCATCTATCATCAGAGTTTAAACACAGAGAGACGAATCAACAACTCCCTTTTTCTTAAAAAACCAAACAAACATTTATTTACTATTTTTCTTGAAAGTTGAGTGACTGTTATTTAACCAGAGTTTTACCAGCTACAAAACATCTCCATGAATCTCTTTTCCTTCCAGTTGAATCCCGGTGGGCTTCGTGATCGACACTGTCAGCTCTCCCCTTTAACAGACACACAGCCCGGTGGGCTTCGTGATCGACACTGTCAGCTCTCCCCTTTAACAGACACACAGCCCGGTGGGCTTCGTGATCGACACTGCCAGCTCTCCCCTTTAACAGACACACAGCCCGGTGGGCTTCGTGATCGACACTGCCAGCTCTCCCCTTTAACAGACACACAGCCCGGTGGGCTTCGTGATCGACACTGCCAGCTCTCCCCTTTAACAGACACACAGCCCGGTGGGCTTCGTGATCGACACTGCCAGCTCTCCCCTTTAACAGACACACAGCCCGGTGGGCTTCGTGATCGACACTGCCAGCTCTCCCCTTTAACAGACACACAGCCCGGTGGGCTTCGTGATCGACACTGCCAGCTCTCCCCTTTAACAGACACACAGCCCGGTGGGCTTCGTGATCGACACTGCCAGCTCTCCCCTTTAACAGACACACACACAGACAAACAGTTGTTTCAAGAGCGCTGTGCTTCTTCCCACAAATAAACAACAACAATGACTCTCTTGAGCATCTAACTTAGACGTCTCTGATTGGGGAGGTCATGTGATCATGTGGTCATGTGATACGCTGCTCAGTAGCTGAGGTAAATAGCATGTCGTTGTTTAGAAATGTAACTCGGTAGGTCATTCCTGAGGAGAGAGAAACAGGCCCTATATCTCTCTCTCTGTGTGTGGAGGAAACAGGCCCTATATCTATCTCTCTGTGTGGAGGAAACAGGCCTCTATATCTCTCTCTGTGTGGAGGAAACAGGCCCCTATATCTCTCTCTGTGTGGAGGAAACAGGCCCCTATATCTCTCTCTCTGTATAGATGGAGGAAACAGGCGCTATATCTCTCTCTGTGTGGATGGAGGAAACAGGCCATATATCTCTCTCTCTGTGTGGAGGAAACAGGCCCCTATATCTCTCTCTGTGTGGAGGAAACAGACCCCTATATCTCTCTCTCTGTATAGATGGAGGAAACAGGCCCCTATATCTATCTCTCTGTGTGGAGGAAACAGGCCATATATCTCTCTCTCTGTGTGGAGGAAACAGGCCCCTATATCTCTCTCTCTGTACGGATGGAGGAAACAGGCCCTATATCTCTCTCTCTGTGTAGATGGAGGAAACAGGCCCCTATATCTCTCTCTGTACGGATGGAGGAAACAGGCCCTATATCTCTCTCTGTGTGGATGGAGGAAACAGGCCCTATATCTCTCTCTCTGTGTGGAGGAAACAGGCCCCTATATCTCTCTCTCTGTATAGATGGAGGAAACAGGCCCTATATATCTCTCTCTGTATAGATGGAGGAAACAGGCCCTATATCTCTCTCTCTGTACGGATGGAGGAAACAGGCCCCTATATCTCTCTCTGTACGGATGGAGGAAACAGGCCCCTATATCTCTCTCTGTGTGGATGGAGGAAACAGACCTATATCTCTCTCTCTGTGTGGATGGAGGAAACAGGCCCTATATCTCTCTCTCTGTATAGATGGAGGAAACAGGCCCCTATATCTATCTCTCTGTGTGGAGGAAACAGGCCCTATATCTCTCTCTGTATAGAAGGAGGAAACAGGCCCTATATCTCTCTCTCTGTACGGATGGAGGAAACAGGCCCTATATCTGTCTCTCTGTATGGATGGAGGAAACAGGCCCTATATCTGTCTCTCTGTGTGGATGGAGGAAACAGGCCCTATATCTCTAACTCTGTACGGATGGAGGAAACAGGCCCTATATCTCTCTCTCTGTACGGATGGAGGAAACAGGCCCTATATCTCTCTCTCTGTACGGATGGAGGAAACAGGCCCTATATCTCTCTCTGTATAGATGGAGGAAACAGGCCCTATATCTCTCTCTGTGTGGATGGAGGAAACAGGCCCCTATATCCCTCTCTCTGTACGGATGGAGGAAACAAGCCCCTATATCTCTCTCTTTATAGATGGAGGAAACAGGCCCTATATCTCTCTCTGTACGGATGGAGGAAACAGGCCCTATATCTCTCTCTCTGTGTGTGGATGGAGGAAACAGGCCCTATATCTGTCTCTCTGTGTGGATGGAGGAAACAGGCCCTATATCTCTAACTCTGTACGGATGGAGGAAACAGGCCCTATATCTCTCTCTCTGTACGGATGGAGGAAACAGGCCCTATATCTCTCTCTCTGTACGGATGGAGGAAACAGGCCCTATATCTCTCTCTCTGTACGGATGGAGGAAACAGGCCCCTATATCTCTCTCTTTACGGATGGAGGAAACAGGCCCCTATATCTCTCTCTCTGTACGGATGGAGGAAACGGGGAAGAGTCGAGGAAGGAGGGAGGGAGATGGAGGAGGAAAGGGTAGATGGAGGAGGGAAGGGAGATGGAGGAGGGGAGGGTAGAGGGAGGAGGGAAGGGAGATGGAGGAGGGGAGGGTAGAGGGAGGAGGAAGGGAGATGGAGGAGGGGAGGGTAGAGGGAGGAGGGGGAAGGGTAGATGGAGGAGGGGAGGGTAGAGGGAGGAGGGAAGGGAGATGGAGGAGGGGAGGGAGGAGGGAAGGGTAGATGGAGGAGGGAGGGTAGAGGGAGGAGGGAATGGTAGAGGGAGGAGGGGAGGGTAGAGGGAGGAGGGGGGAGATGGAGGAGGGGAGGGAGATGGAGGAGGGAAGGGTAGATGGAGGAGGGGAGGGTAGATGGAGGAGGGAAGGGAGATGGAGGAGGGGAGGGTAGAGGGAGGAGGGAAGGGTAGATGGAGGAGGGGAGGGTAGAGGGAGGAGGGGAGGGAGATGGAGGAGGGGAGGGGAGATGGAGGAGGGAAGGGTAGATGGAGGAGGGAGGGTAGATGGAGGAGGGAAGGGAGATGGAGGAGGGGAAGGGAGATGGAGGAGGGGAGGGTAGAGGGAGGAGGGGAGGGGAGAGGGAGGAGGGAAGGTTAGAGGGAGGAGGGGTGGAGGGAGGGGAGGGTAGATGGAGGAGGGGAGGGTAGGGTAGAGGGAGGGGGGAAGGGTAGAGGGAGGAGGGGGAGGTAGAGGGAGGAGGGAGGGTAGAGGGAGGAGGGGAGGGAGGAGGGGAGGGTAGAGGGAGGAGGGGAGGGTAGAGGGAGGAGGGGAGGGTAGAGGGAGGAGGGGTGGGTTAGAGGGAGGAGGGGAGGGTAGAGGGAGGAGAGGTGGGTTAGAGGGAGGAGGGGTGGAGGGGTGGGTTAGAGGGAGGGTAGAGGGAGGGTAGAGGGAGGAGGGGAGGGTTAGAGGGAGGAGGGGAGGGTAGAGGGAGGAGGGGTGGGTTAGAGGGAGGAGGGGTGGAGGGAAGGGTTAGATGGAGGGAGGGGGAGGGTTAGATGGAGGAGGGGAGGGTTAGAGGGAGGAGGGGTGGAGGGAAGGGTAGAGGGAGGAGGGGAGGGCAGATGGAGGAGGAGAGGGTAGAGGGAGGAGGGGAGGGTTAGAGGGAGGAGGGGAGGGTAGAGGGAGGATGGGAGAGGGGAGGGTAGAGGGAGGAGGGGTGGAGGGAGGCAGAATGTAGCCAGAGTAAACAGAGGGTTGGTCAGTCAGTATAATGAAACACCTGGCTCTGGTTCCCCAGCAGAGATACATCACATCACTGTGACACTCACCATTAATGCTCCACTAAATTGTTTTAAAAATGGGACTGCTCTTAGTGGAGTAAATCAAACGTTTGTTTTTATTAAAAGTTAATTTCTGAATTTATGGTTTGAATCAGAGGAGTTTGTGTCTCAGGTCCAACAGACGATATTTGGAATTATCTGGAATATGTTTCTGGTGTTCAGACTGATTTTAGACGTTAATGTGAGGAGAAGTCAGAACAAACCCCCAGAGAACTGATACGGCTTTGAACAAACCCCCAGAGAACTGATACATCTTTGAACAAACCCCCAGAGAACTGATACATCTTTGAACAAACCCCCAGAGAACTGATACGGCTTTGAACAAACCCCCAGAGAACTGATACATCTTTGAACAAACCCCCAGAGAACTGATACGGCTTTGAACAAACCCCCAGAGAACTGATACATCTTTGAACAAACCCCCAGAGAACTGATACGGCTTTGAACAAACCCCCAGAGAACTGATACATCTTTGAACAAACCCCCAGAGAACTGATACATCTTTGAACAAACCCCCAGAGAACTGAAATAGCTTTGAACAAACCCCCAGAGAACTGAAACAGCTTTGAACAAAACCCCCAGAGAACTGATACATCTTTGAACAAAACCCCAGAGAACTGAAATAGCTTTGAACAAAACCCCCAGAGAACTGATACATATTTGAACAAACCCCCAGAGAACTGATACATCTTTGAACAAACCCCCAGAGAACTGATACATCTTTGAACAAACCCCCAGAGAACTGATACATCTTTGAACAAACCCCCAGATAACTGATACATCTTTGAACAAACCCCCAGAGAACTGAAACAGCTTTGAACAAACCCCCAGAGAACTGATACATCTTTGAACAAACCCCCAGAGAACTGAAACAGCTTTGAACAAACCCCCAGAGAACTGAAATAGCTTTGAACAAACCCCCAGAGAACTGATACATCTTTGAACAAACCCCCAGAGAACTGATACATCTTTGAACAAACCCCCAGAGAACTGAAATAGCTTTGAACAAAACCCCCAGAGAACTGATACATCTTTGAACAACCCCCCAGAGAACTGATACATCTTTGAACAAACCCCCAGAGATCTGATACATATTTGAACAAACCCCCAGAGAACTGATACATCTTTGAACAAACCCCCAGAGAACTGATACATCTTTGAACAAACCCCAGAGAACTGAAATAGCTTTGAACAAACCCCAGAGAACTGAAATAGCTTTGAACAAACCCCAGAGAACTGAAATAGCTTTGAACAAAACCCCCAGAGAACTGATACATCTTTGAACAAACCCCCAGAGAACTGATACATCTTTGAACAAACCCCCAGAGAACTGAAATAGCTTTGAACAAAACCCCCAGAGAACTGATACATCTTTGAACAAAACCCCAGAGAACTGAAATAGCTTTGAACAAAACCCCCAGAGAACTGATATATCTTTGAACATAACCCCCAGAGAACTGATACAGATTTTTATTTATTTTTCATTTAACTAGTCAACTCAGAACAAATTCTTATTTACAATGGACGGCCAAACCCGGACGACGCTGGGCCGATTGTGCTCCGCAATATGGGACTCCCAATCACGGCCCCAGTTGTGATACAGCCTGGAATCAAACCAGGGTGTCTGTAGTGACCGCTGAGGTGGAAGGTTTTCATTTCTCCAGGTTGTTGTTGTAAATGTTTCTGTGTGGGAAGTCTTGATGGATATTCAGGGTTGTCTCTCCGACTACCGGCTGATATATTATGTAACGTATCAGATATCATGTGAGCTGGTTTCCCAGAGAAAGACAGACAACGGCACATCCACTGTCATTACTAATCCTGAGAAGAGCTGCTTTTGGTGTTTGTTGAGTGGCGTTCGCAGGAAGGGGAGATATGAGCCATTAAGCCGTGTGTCAGAGATCTCTGTGTTGGCCTGCCTGTCATCCAATGAATGGTTCTACTCTAGTCAACTTCCTGCGGGCTGGAAGACAGGACACTTCTGTCTCTCTCTGGACTGGGATAACTGGGGTTTCTCTTAGAGGGGGTTAGAGACCGTGTGTCAGAGATCTCTGTGTTGGTCTGCCTGTCATCCAATGAATGGTTCTACTTTAGTCAACTTCCTGCGGGCTGGAGGACACTTCTGTCTCTCTCTGGACTGGGATAACTGGGGTTTCTCTTAGAGGGGGTTAGATACTGTGTGTTTCTGCTGAGGGTTTCTCTTAGAGGGGGATAGAGACCGTGTATTTTCTCTTAGAGGGGGTTAGAAACCGTGTGGTTTCTCTTAGAGGGGGTTAGAGAATGTGTGTTTCTGCTGGGGGTTTTCTCTTAGAGGGGGTTAGAGACTGTGTGTTTTCTATTAGAGGGGGATAGAGACAGTGTGTTTTCTCTTAGAGGGGGTTAGAGACAGTGTGTTTTCTCTTAGAGGGGGTTAGAGACTGTGTGTTTTCTCTTAGAGGGGGTTAGAGACCGTGTGTTTCTGCTGGGGGTTTATCTTAGAGGGGTTTAGAGACTGTGTGTTTCTGCTGAGGGTTTCTCTTAGAGGGGGTTAGAGACCATGTATTTTCTCTTAGAGGGGGTTAGAGACCGTGTATTTTCTCTTAGAGGGGGTTAGAGACCGTGTATTTTCTCTTAGAGGGGGATAGAAACCGTGTGTTTTCTCTTAGAGGGGGATAGAAACCGTGTGCTTTCTCTTAGAGGGGGATAGAAACCGTGTGTTTTCTCTTAGAGGGGGATAGAAACCGTGTGCTTTCTCTTAGAGGGGGATAGAAACCGTGTGTTTTCTCTTAGAGGGGGATAGAAACCGTGTGTTTCTGTGTTCTGGTATCTGCTGACTTCTGTCTCCTGCTTGTGGTTCGTTCCCAGAAGATATGTGGCTCCTCTGAAGCTCCTCTCTGTGAGAAGAGAAACCACAACACTTGTATTTCTCGGCTGGCACTTAAAGCTTAGTGGGATTAGTGGTTTATTCCAGTCTGTCTGTTCCTGTCACATGTTAAACCTGTCTGTCTGTCTTCCTGTCACATGTTTAACCTGTCTGTCTGTTCCTGTCATACATTAAACCTGTCTGTCTGTCTTCCTGTCACACGTTAAACCTGTCTGTCTGTTCCTGTCATACATTAAACCTGTCTGTCTGTTCCTGTCACATGTTAAACCTGTCTGTCTGTTCCTGTCACATGTTAAACCTGTCTGTCTGTTCCTGTCATACATTAAACCTGTCTGTCTGTCTTCCTGTCACATGTTAAACCTGTCTGTCTGTCTTCCTGTCACATGTTAAACCTGTCTGTCTGTCTTCCTGTCACATGTTAAACCTGTCTGTCTGTCTTCCTGTCACATGTTAAACCCGTCTGTCTGTTCCTGTCACATGTTAAACCTGTCTGTCTGTCTTCCTGTCAGATGTTAAACCTGTCTGTCTATTCCTGTCACACGTTAAACCTGTCTGTCTGTCTGTTCCTGTCATACATTAAACCAGTCTGTCTGTCTGTGCCTGTCATACATTAAACCTGTCTGTCTGTATGTTCCTGTCATACATTAAACATGTCTGTCTGTCTGTTCCTGTCACACGTTAAACCTGTCTGTCTGTTCCTGTCATACATTAAACATGTCTGTCTGTCTTCCTGTCATACATTAAACCTGTCTGTCTTCCTGTCATACATTAAACATGTATGTCTGTCTTCCTGTCTGTCTTCCTGTCATACATTAAACATGTCTGTCTGTCTTCCTGTCTGTCTTCCTGTCATACATTAAACATGTCTGTCTGTCTTCCTGTCTGTTCCTGTCATACATTAAACATGTATGTCTGTCTTCCTGTCATACATTAAACCTGTCTATCTTCCTGTCATACATTAAACCTGTCTGTCTGTCTTCCTGTCATACATTAAACATGTCTGTCTTCCTGTCACATGTTAAACCTGTCTGTCTTCCTGTCATACATTAAACATGTCTGTCTTCCTGTCACATGTTAAACCTGTCTGTCTTCCTGTCATACATTAAACCTGTCTGTCTTCCTGTCATACATTAAACATGTCTGTCTGTCTTCCTGTCATACATTAAACCTGTCTGTCTGTCTTCCTGTCATACATTAAACATGTCTGTCTTCCTGTCACATGTTAAACCTGTTAAACATTCTAGTTTTCTCTGTTTTTTATTAATTATTTCCAATGTGCCAAATAGTTTTATTTCTGTTTCCTCATAATGTGATTGGGTCTCATTGTGCTGCTGTCCTGGGGCTCTGGGGGGGGTGTTAGTGTTTCTGAACAGAGCCCCAGGACCAGCTTGCTTAGGGGACTCTTCTCCAGGTTCATCTCTCTGTAGGTGATGGCTCTGGGGGGGGTGTTAGTGTTTGTGAACAGAGCCCCAGGACCAGCTTGCTTAGGGGACTCTTCTCCAGGTTCATCTCTCTGTAGGTGATGGCTCTGTAGGGTGTGTTAGTGTTTGTGAACAGAGCCCCAGGACCAGCTTGCTTAGGGGACTCTTCTCCAGGCTCATCTCTCTGTAGGGTGTGTTAGTGTTTGTGAACAGAGCCCCAGGACCAGCTTGCTTAGGGGACTCTTCTCCAGGCTCATCTCTCTGTAGGGTGTGTTAGTGTTTGTGAACAGAGCCCCAGGACCAGCTTGCTTAGGGGACTCTTCTCCAGGTTCATCTCTCTGTAGGTGATGGCTCTGTAGGGGGTGTTAGTGTTTGTGAACAGAGCCCCAGGACCAGCTTGCTTAGGGGACTCTTCTCCAGGCTCATCTCTCTGTTGGGTGTGTTAGTGTTAGTGAACAGAGCCCCATGACCAGCTTGCTTAGGGGACTCTTCTCCAGGTTCATCTCTCTGTAGGTGATGGCTCTGGGGGGGGTGTTAGTGTTTGTGAACAGAGCCCCAGGACCAGCTTGCTTAGGGGACTCTTCTCCAGGTTCATCTCTCTGTAGGTGATGGCTCTGTAG